>NC_047164.1:24870251-24953334 GCF_009819705.1 Hippoglossus hippoglossus
CCATTATCCACAAAGACACACATTCATTATTTCCGTCCCGTGATTATCAAACAACTCTTTTTTGGCTTCTCAATTTTCTTAACTGAAATGATCAATTATCAATCAATTAAACTGGTTGCCCTTTTCACCAAAAAAAGTACTAAGACCAGTTGGCCTTTTCCACATACAGATTATCAAATACAGTTTAACATTGATTGAATGCACACACACACAGATTCATGTTGAGTTTAATACTTCAATGATTATGTCGATGCTGCTTGGGTTTGGTTCCAAAACAAAAAGCACACAATTATACAATAAACAACTGAATACTCAAAGTTTTCATGACATGCACTTTGGAAAATGATAAAAATAAACATTGAAAAAAATGATTTGTGAGAACTTTTCATGGTCTCCCAACAGTGTTCTTGAAACAGGGAGAACAGATCCTGTTGGGCCTGTTTCCCACGCGCCTATTAACCTCAGAGTAAACCAAATTCAAACAGCCATGAATACTGCATCAGGCTAGGACGAGTCTAGACATGATCTATGTGGCTTTGATGATGTACCATTGTGGGCTAAAAGCAGGAATATTTGCTCCACACAAAGTCAGCTGACAGCTGGTGTTTTGTCACCTCCCTCAAAAAGTTGTTCTACTCAAGCAGTCTAGACTTGTACATTTAACCATTTGTCAACAACAGTATCCAGAGTTGCAATTGATTAATAAGCTTTGCCTTTGCTGTTTTTAGACACTCTCTGTTGATATTTTGGATTGTAAAAAACATAATAACAATATCCTGTATCCTGGGTGTTTGCTAAGAGTCTGGCAACATTACACATGTCTCACTCAACGAGAAGTGACACTCAACTGTGCAGCAGCAGCTAGTTGTCCCTCCTCTGCCAGCCACTTTTCAGTTGTCTGGTTTTCCTGCAGAAGTTTGAGATAGGAAGAATTTTCTACACAAGAGATCAGCTGTCACACTTTGTGGCCCTCTTGAGCAAACAAATAATTAAAATTGGCACACATGTTTACTTGGACTAACTGATTAGATTTCAGTGGTCAAAGGTCAAGGTCACAGTGGCCCTTAAAAATAGTTTTGGCCTCTTTAATGTAATATCTCAAGAACTCCTTGAGGACATTTCTTCAGCTTCAACATCAGTTGTCACAGAAGTGATTAGATTTCAGTGGTCAAAGGTAAAGGTCACTGTGACCTTATATTATACCTTAAATGTAGACGGAAACTGCACTGGCTGGCAGAGGCATACCAACGCTTTAGGGAAATTCAATTTTTTATTGTAAATAATTGAATTTACTAATTTTTGTGGTTATTGTTCAAGGTTATTTCTGCTCCATTGTTTTTTTTATTGTAAATACATGGTCATGAGCTTAAATTGATTTTAAAATATTTTCAACCCCCATGCATCTTTTAATGATGTACTTTTTTTTCATCTGCTATCTTCTTTCCTGTATGATAAGGATTATTATTACTATGCAGAAAATGAACAAAGATCACATACTGTCTCTATTAGGAATCGCAAATTGTCTCTATTAGGAATCCATAGTCTATTTCAACATCTTATTCTCACTGAGTAAAATTAAATAAACATGTAACTAATACAAATAAACATTCACAATGTTTGTTAAAAATAATTCTAGATTCTAAACATCAACCTAAGAGACTAGCTTAGGTAGAGAACCATGTAATCACACAGCTGATCTCTTCTCAGGTCCAGTAAGGAGGGTTCGCTTCACTCCCAGAGACCCCTTCACCAGCACAGTCCCACCTCCTCTGTCACCTCGGTGGGCTCCTTGTCCCGTGCTCAGTCTTCAACCCTCAGCAGCATGCTTGGTGCCTCCCACTCCTCCCATATTTCCTTTCACCACCAGCACCCGCAGAACCATGGTGAGCCTTTCCATTGCATTGGGCCCCGCAGTCCACAGAGTCCTAGTATGCACCATGCAAGTGAGCCCTTGACCTTAGGGCCCATTCACCCACCCCTACAGAGAGGTCATGGTTTCCCACATGACCCCTATGGCTCTACCCCAAGGATGCACCATCAGCAACAGCACCATCAGTATCAGCAACAACAGCAGCAGCAGCAGCAGCTGCAAGGACACTTCCAGCTGCCGGTCCAGGCTGGAAATTTCCCCCATCCGCACTCCTACTCCCAGCTGCAGGGAGAGCCCTTTGCCATGATGGCACGTACCCACCAGATGGTGGATGTGTTGACGGAGGATAACAGGATGTTGAGGCAGGAGATGGAGACGTGTCGTGAGAAAGTCACCAAGTTGCATAAGGTAGCATCTTCTGCAGAAGACGTTTACAGGATATGTTCACATTTTCAATACTGATTCCTACTGTCCATACTGACCCCTTCTAAAAGCAATATCAGTGTAAGAGAAGGTGGACTCAATCCACAGTTCTTTTTCTGTACAATTAGCTTTTATTTGGACTACTGTTTACGCACCTTGTTTTTAGGCACATTTGTGACACTTGATTAAAAAATGCAGCAAAGCAAACTTCTCAACAGGCAATGGGAAAGGACTCAGTCACCTTTTATCTGGGTTAGACAACATTCAAAATACCCAGAACTTTGCACTAATTTTGATGGCAGATGGGTTTTACAACAGCCTTACTTAAATAAAGGAAGAGATTCTGAGTATGAGATTCTGATGTTCACAGGCAGTGTTTATTCTTGCTGAGATGTGGCAGAGGGATAGTAACTCTACAGGCATTTTATACTTAAGACTGTAGAGAGTTGGACTCAAATGTAAATAATACTAACATATCAAGTGCATCATATGTGATAAAAGGGAAATAAGTTTGAAAAAATCCACTGCCAAATTAATGTAATGATCACTTAATGCATGTAATGTATCTCAATGGGACATCTTTTTGAGAAACATTGAAATTTTTTCTCCAACTTAAACTACTATGATACTATGCACAAATTTTTATTTTTACAAAGTATAATAGGGGAGAGAGCTGGATAAGTGCCATGTGTCCTGCAAAGATTAAATAGTTGCGCACAAGGATGCATGTTAATACATTCTATATTCTTAGGTGTTCATCATGCAAACGTTGCTGAGATACTTTGCGTTGTAAAGGAAAAAACTAACCTCATTTTAAGTCAGGGGACTTAAGTTAATTTGTTTTTAAAAATTCATGTGTTCATTCATTCAATGGTAGGTATTTCAGGTTTGTTAACACTGGGCAGGGTCAAATCTCATTCCCCTATGAAGAGTGAAAACCTCACATTTTGTGAAGACTGTAAACGGGAAGTCCCCAAGATGCACCATTTGATAGAAAGCAGACCCAGCAATCAGAATACAGTGTTGTTTGTCAAATGGCTCTCTCTGAGGTCCTGTGTCTGTGGGCAGTTGGAAACAGAGATCCAGCTGGTGTCTGAGGCCTATGAAAATCTTGCCAAGTCCTCCTCCAAGAGGGAGGCCCTGGAGAAAACTATGAGGAACAAGCTGGAGCTGGAGGTGCGCCGGCTGCATGACTTCAACAGAGACCTCCGAGGTGAGAGTGCACAGCGATGCAGTAACCATATAATAATGTGTTTATACAGGTTTTACACAGAGGAGAGGAGGATATGTAAATGTGTTAATATATGGCAAACACATAGCAATGTTTATTATTACTATGTTTATTTACCGTCTATTGAAAGGTTTGTTGGCACATCATTGTGCATAAAGTTCAAATGGAAAAAAAAGACAAGTCCCTGGCTGTAAATATACATACACAGGGGATATTTTTACATTTTATGTAAAAAGAAAGAAATTTAATTTAATTTAGCCAATTTGTGGTAAATCTGAAGGGTTAGTTTTTTCAAGGAAAAGACTTACAACCACAAAAATGTATTTTTTCTTAGTCAGTGTTTTATAGTAATCAATAGTAATTGTTCTGGTTCTGATCAGCTGTAGTAACTGCTTACACACTTGCTGCAGCCACAGTTTTAAATGTATAAGCCATAGATGAACAATCTGATCACTCAATCAGTTTTTTTAGAGGTTTTGATGAAGGCCCAGTTTGAGTAGCCACAGGTTTTAAGTATTTCCCTGATGTTTCCTTCTTAGAGCCAACTCAAACTGGGCTTTTTTCCAAAGCTCAAAATGAAACAAAACAAACAGAGAAGAGAACAATAAACAACATTGTTTATGGATTTATATCTTAATATACAGGGAAACAAATGTGTCTGTGTGTGTGTGTGTCTTCAGTCTGGACTGAATGTGGTCTGCCTCTCTTCAGTGAGTCTCCCAGCAACACTAAAGCCATTTTCAGACATGAACCCCGGAGGATGTCTGGAGAATTGGGTCCGGACTTTCTGCGGAGGTTGCCTTTTGCACATGCACAATGCATAAAGAGGTTCTTCGCTCAGACGCGTTCATAACAACATTGCAATTTCCTCAGCAAACAGAGGCAGGACGTAATGTATTAATTCTGCTGCCGAGATCACATTTAACACATTTAATTTACAGCACATTGACACATTGAGCGTATGCTCTTATTACAACAAACTCTCTTGACATCTTCGTGGCTGTCGCCTCTTTTTTCACCCTGTTTTCTTTTTGTTTTGTTATTGTCATTTTTGCATCTGTCGCATGTTAGAAACGTGATAATTACCCCCACTCACTCACGTTGAATCCTGCAGGTTCTTCTGCTATGTTCTCTCATCAGCTCTTCTAGACTTTCTGTGGACTTAATACAGAAAAAGTCTGTAGAAAGGCTCTCACTTGGACATTTGCATTCATCCCCCACCCCTCCGGAGAAAGTCCTGAGGATCTCATTTCATGTCTGAAAGTAGCTTAAGGCTACATACACACTTGTACATTTTCTTTTGAAAATCCATCAACTCAAATACCTGGGTGTTTTAGAGTTGCTTAAACAGAGAAGTTTGCTGCTGGCCCTTTATTAGTTTGAAAACTCCAGGGCTGTGTTTTAGGCTGGACGGACAGAAACAGATGTTTGTAAACGGTGATTAGACACTCACAACCACTTACTTGGGTCTTTTCGATGACAATGTAGCCTTCGCTGATTCATCAGGCTCCTATCACATTATCCACTACCAGAAGAACACAACTGGTATTAGCCTCGGCTACCAGTGTAGAATGCAACATGGATAATCAATTACAAGCATTGCATACACTGTTATTTACAACTGATAACGTGTCCAGCGGCAAGCGAATGCTTTCCTGTTTACACCGGCACATGCATGACCAGTGTATGTGACTGGCCAGGTGATATACGTTAGTATGGAAAAGGTGTAAAACTTACATGGAGCCAAAATGCTGGTTTGGATTGAGATAGTCTAAATGTATGTTGAGCACATTAAATTAAGAAAGTAAAAGATTCAAGATTCAAGATTCAAGAGTTTATTGTCATATGCAATGATTACATTAAGCAGTCGCTTGCAATGAAATTCTTGGGTCACAGGCTCTCTTATAGCAATGCTCATAATATTAGTAAAATAAGATAAAATAGAATATCAAAATTAAAATAGAAAAAAATATATATATATATATAAATATATATATATACACCTGAAGAAAAAACAGTAGTGCAAGTGTGTGCAATAATGCAAATGTGCAATAGTGCAAATATGATAAGGTGCAGATTAAGTGGAATTTGACAGATTGGAGGAGTTTAAAAGTCTTATGGCCTGGGGGATGAAACTGTCTCTGAGCCTGGTGGTGCGGGCCCGGATGCTGCAGTACCGTCGGCCAGATGGCAGCAGGCAGAACAGTTTATGGCTGGGGTGATAGGGGTCTTTAATTATCCGGTTGGCCTTCTTCTTACACCGCTGGGTGTAGAGGTCCTCCATGGATGGTAGCTCCGTCCTGGTGATGTGCTGGGCAGACTTCACCACCCTCTTTAGAGCCTTACGGTTCAGGGCGGTGCAGCTGCCGTACCAGGCGGTGATGCAGCCAGTCAGGATACTCTCTATGGTGCACCTGTAGAAATTGCAGAGAATCCTGGAATCCATGTTGAGTCTCCGCAGCTTGCGGAGGAAGAAGAGCCGCTGTCTGGCCGTCTTCCTGATGGAGTCTGTGTGATGGGTCCAGGTCAGGTCATCACTGATGTGAAACCCGAGGAACCTGAAGCTGCTGACTCGCTCCACCGTAGTCCTGTTGATGGAGAGGGGGGCGTGTTCTTCTCCCTGTCTCTTCCTGTAGTTCACAATCAGCTCCTTCGTTTTGCCGACGTTGAGATGGAGGTTGTTGTCCTAGCACCAAGATGTCAGGGCTCTGACCTCCTCTCTGTAGGCCATCTCATCGTCGCCGGTGATCAGGCCTATGACAGTCGTGTCATCAGCAAACTTAATGATGGTGTTGGAGCTGTGGGTGGCCACACAGTCATGCGTGAACAGGGAGTACAGGAGAGGACTGAGCACGCAGCCCTGGGGGGCACCAGTGTTTAGAGTCAGGGTGGAGGATGTGGTGCTGCCTATCCGCACAGCCTGAGGTCTGCCCGTCAGGAAGTTCAGGATCCAATCACGGAGGGCGATGTTGAGCCCAAGGTCTCTGAGCTTGGTGACGAGCTTCAGGGGCACGATGGTGTTGAATGCTGACCTGTAGTCAATGAACAGCATTCTCACATATGTAGGCAATGAGACAACGCTATGACTATCAGAGACTTTTTATAAACTAGTTTTAGACTGATGCAGTTATCATTGTCCCGTCCAGAGCCCACATTGTGTGTGAAGCAACTGCACTTGTGCACATGTGAGCGCCCATGGGTGTGTTGGTCTTAAACACTCACTTCATGTATGAATCACATTGTGCGGATATACCCTCTTTAAGCAAAGTTGGTTATTTTGTTTAATTGATGAGTTTTTTAAAGTAAAAGTCATGATCAGAGCAAGTAACGAAAAGAAAGAAAAGTTAAATGGAACATTTGTACAGATCTACTTTGAGAGATTTTTTTATAAGTGTACCTCCAGTATGTTTAGTCCAATTCACCTCTTGTTGCCTGTATTGTACCATTAACTGTGAGCATTTGTGTTGTGTGTGTTTAAGAGCGTATGGAGACGGCCAACAAACAGCTCGCTGCTAAAGAGTTTGATGGCTCAGAGGACAGTCGCAAAACCATCTCCCAACTGGTCACACAGAGTGAATAACACACACGCACACACCTACTCTAACCTTCTGTGAAGATTCGGGGGGCTCATCCTTCAGAGGCTGCATTTGAAGACTAAATTGATCACAGCAGCGCGAATAGACCGTCTCAATTCGGAGACTCACCCAAATAAGGGGTGGGCGGATCAGTTCCAAAGTATCGATATTACCAATACAAAGGGAACAGTTTCAGTTTCTTTCTTTAAAGTTATTCCTATGCATAGAGAATAAGAGCTGTCTATCTACCTGGTCAGGAACACGCGCATACCTACTCTTTCCTCCTCGCCACTCCTGTGTCTGTGTGTGTTGCTGCAGTGCACACCCTAACCAGTTGCTTAACCAGACATGCAGTGATGGCTGAATGAAAGGGGAGCACTGTTTGGGACCTTTTTACAGCTGTAAATGAAAATATTGCCAACTGTGATGTGTACAGGAAGGCTGTTCGCTGTTAGAGCAACACCACAAACTTGTTGAAACACACAAAAAGAGTAAGTGAACTCGGATCTGCAGCAATAAATGAGGGAGGAGGTGGGCAAAGATGCCTCAGCAGCACCCAGACCCCTGACACAAAGACAGAGTTCACTGGCAGAATCTTTTTAGAAAGGTAGAGAATATCCAGGTCAATAGTAGTGAAAATAAATAGATTAGTCAAACTGTAATTGGTCCTTATTTGCTGTTACTTCAGCAGACTTATTAAATATAGCAGACTATATTCAGACATTGAAATAACACAAACATAACATTAATATTCTTATTCAAGATTGAGAACCCTGCTTTAATGAATGAAATAAAAATGGTTGGCAATAGTTAAGTACTTTTGTTTTATTATTGGAACATTGATTGATCTCAAGGCTTGAAAACATTACTTGTTTGCACTTTATTAAAAAATATTTATTTTCATGTATTTACTTCAATTTATAATGATAAAATAATTATTTTGGCTATAAAAAGTGCCCTGTTTTAATAATAAAAACTATCAGTATCGGCAATATTAGCCAGAAATGATGCAATAAGAAGACCGGACTCAATTCATTTTGCTCAATGCGGTCTACACGGTCGATGAGGAATGCAGCTGAAGTTGGCTGCGTAGACCAGGTCCCCCGAAGGATGAAGCCCCTGAATTGAGACACAGCCATTAAGTCAGATGTGCCATGACTAACATTCTGAGTACATAACTATTACCTTGAAAATATGCTGGAAAGTCTGTTTCTACAATGATTTCATGTTTTTGTGTGTTCAGACAAAGAAACACTTCGCGAGAAGGAGAAGCTGGAGATGGAGGTGCACTCGCTGCGCTCCACCACTGAAGATCAAAGGAGACACATTGAGATCAGAGACCAGGCACTCAACAATGCTCAGGCCAAGGTAGTCAAGTTGGAGGAGGAGGTAAGAGCATCATCTTTTAATCCTACAGGTTTTTGGTTTTGGTGTGCTTGTTGTCAACTTTCAGAGCCAGAAAATCCTGATCATCACCTCCTCCCTCCCTGACTCACTGGACCCACTTCAGTTTGCCTACAGGCCAAATAGGTCAACTGAAGATGCCATCTCCCTAACCCTACACACTGCCCTCTCCCACCTGGACCAGAGGGACACATATGTGAGAATGCTGTTCATTGACTACAGCGTTCAATACCTTCGTGCCCCTGAAGCTCGTCACCAAGCTCAGAGACCTTGGGCTCAACATCGCCCTCTGTGATTGGATCCTGAACTTCCTGACAGGCAGACCTCAGGCTGTGCGGATAGGCAGCACCACATCCCTCACCCTGATTTTCATCACCGGCGCGCGCCAGGGCTGCATGCTCAGTCCTCTCCTGTACTCCCTGTTCACGCATGACTGCTTGGCCACCCACAGCTCCAACACCATCATCAAATTTGCTGATGACATCACCGTCATAGGCCTGATCACCGGCAACAATGAGATGGCCTACAGAGAGGAGGTCAGAGCCCTGACATCTTGGGGCCAGGACAACAACTTTCATCTCAACGTCAACAAAACAAAGGAGCTAATTGTGGACCACAGGAAGAGACAGGGAGAAGAACACGCCCCCCTCTCCATTAACAGGACTGCAGTGGAGAGAGTCAGCAGCTTCAGGTTCCTCGGGTTTCACATCAGTGATGACCTGACCTGGATTCACCTCACAGACTCCATCAGGAAGACGGCCAGACAGCGGCTCTTCTTCCTCCACAGGCTGTGGAGGCTCAACATGGATTCCAGGATTCTCTGCAACTTCTACAGGTGCACCATAGAGAGTATCCTGACTGGCTGCATCACCGCCTGGTACGGCAGCTGCACCGCCCTGAACCGTAAGGCTCTACAGAGGGTGGTGAAGCTAAGCACCTCACCAGGACAGAGCTGCCATCCATGGAGGACCTCTACACCCAGCGGTGTAGGGAGAAGGCCAACCGGATCATTAAAGACCCCTATCACCCCAGCCATAAACTGGTCTGCCTGCTGCCGTCTGGCCGACGGTACCGCAGCATCCGGGCCCGCACCACCAGGCTCAGAGACAGTTTCATCCCCCAGGCCATAAGACTTTTAAACTCCTCCAATCTGCAATAACTCCTCTAAATCTGCACCTTACAACATTTGCACTCCTTTTTTTAGGTGTATATTTTATTATAGCCTATATTAATACCTTAAAATTTCTTTTTTTATCTATTTTATTTAATTTTTTATATATTTATTTAAGTTTGTGTACAGTATTTAGTATTTTTTGCTTGTTTAATATTTTGAGCATGGCTAGAAGGGAGCCTGTGACCCAAGCATTCCATTGCCAGCGACTACTGAATGTAATTGTGTGCACATGACAATAAAGTCTTGAATCTTGATGAGAAAGAACTTGACTGTGGAGAGAAAAAACTCCCTCTTAACTGGAATAAACCTTTAGCACAGCCACACTCAATATGGACAGCCATCAGCCTTGGGTGGTTGGGTTAGAGTGGAGGAAATGGGGAAGAGAGAAGAGGTGGTTGAAGATAAGGAGAGAGGGGCCAGGAACAGTTTTTATCTCATGCGTTATTGAACTCCAGAAAGCAGTTTTTCAAGTCTAAATATGTACTGCGTGTGTGTGTGTGTGTGTAGCTGAAAAAGAAGCAGGTTTACGTGGAGAAAGTGGAGAGGATGCAACAAGCCTTGGCTCAGCTTCAGGCAGCTTGTGAGAAGAGGGAGCAACTCGAGCATCGTCTCCGTACGAGACTGGAAAAGGAGCTGGAGTCATTGCGCATGCAGCAGGTAACATGACTGTGCTAACAGCTTATCATACAGACTATTGCTTCTTGAAAAGGATAAGTTTGTCATATGGTATAAATCTGCTGTAAACCACAAGTACTGTCAGATTTTAACACATTTTATAACAATACAGACTATTTGTCTGTCTTTAATGAGACCAAAGTGTTGGTGGCTGTGGTTCAGGAGGTAGAGTGGGTTGTCTACTAACCGGAAAGTCAGTTTGTGCACCTCAGGTGTGGAAAAAATTTATGCCATTGTGACATAAAGTATACGTATAAGGTATAAAAAACTTAACCTGTTATTTTTAAGAAAGCTTGCAGACATGCTACACTGTTTGTTTGTCCCTTCTCTTTCCCATGTTTTCATTTTCCCTCTGCTAACTACAGACTCTTTATGCAAGTCTTTTACCCTCCTTTAAAAAACTACAACTTTCATCCTCCCATTTGATTTAACTGTTTATCCGTTAATTGGGATTACACCAGCAACATATTTTGTTAGGAACTCACAAATGACAGATTTCTCTTTTTTTGTCTCACTCGTTCTTTCTGTCACCCTTCTTCATGCCTTTGTCCCTCCCAGCGTCAGGGAGCCTCTCAAAGCAGTGGTGGGGTCCCATCTGAGTACAATGCCACAGTGCTGATGGAACACCTAAGGGAGAAGGAGGAGCGGATCCTGGCTCTGGAGGCCGACATGACCAAGTGGGAGCAGAAATACTTGGAGGAGAGCGTGATGAGGCAGTTTGCATTGGATGCCGCCGCCTCTGTCGCCACTCAGAGGTACATTTGCATTAGAGTTACTGACCTTTCATTTTGTGTGACAGTGGCCCTCGTTGAAGAGGCAGTTGTATGACCATATTTGCTCCTAAGGGGCATGTACAAGCAGAATTTGACGATACCACAGATTACTCTTTCTTGACCATGCCAAGGGGCTCTCACCACAGCAGCCAGAGACAAACCACTCAGGCTTTAACATCTTTATTTGGAAACCAGGTGCAAACATAAACTTAAATACAACATAAATCCAGCCCTTTCTGCTGGCATATAGCTTTACAGCTTGGTTTCTGTCCATGTGTCTCTCCCGTAACTGTCTCTGTGTCTCTGAGTCTCTGTGAGGCAGCTCAGTCGCTGCCTTTTAAACGTGAGGATCAAGCAGCCAACAGCTCTCACCTGTGCTGATTGGATTTCACCTATCCTAGGGTTAAAAAGAAACATTCATAACTGGTCAACAGTTTATTCTAAAGTTCTCTGGATGTTCTGGACAGTACTATAGAATAATGGAGACTCTGTCCTGTTTTGCAGGGATACATCTGCATCAATGATAAGCCACTCTTCCAACAGCAGCTATGATACATCAGTAGAGGCTCGAATCCAGAAGGAAGAAGAAGAGATTCTCATGGCCAATCGGCGCTGTCTGGATATGGAAAGCAGGTAAAACAATCTTCACATGCAACCATCCTCAGATTTTCTCATGTCAATATAAATACATCCTTTAAGTTGGGAAGATTATGTCATGCAGTTTGCCAATGATTAGTTTCTGTGTTTAGGATGTGGCTTTTGGTTCTTCAATGTGTCTTGAGGGAACTTTGTATATTTTAGCTCTTAATTAATCAAACAGAACAAAGCTGATAGCTGGTATAAAGGTAAATTCACCTTGAGCAATTAGGTGGGCATTAAATGGACAGCAAGAAACCTGCCTTTACACCAGTTCGGATGAACTGCCTGTTATATTTGGTTTGTTTGAGCTGTTGTAAAACCTTCGTCAAACTCTGAAGACATTCAACTATGAGGAGACTGGGATTTTGGCAGCAATTTCAAACGTTAGGAGTTAAAACAGAGATGTGTGGTATGTTTTAGTGTTTTTTCAGTAAAACATCAAACGTATTGATCAAACAGTAATGTTACAGCACAAGGTCTACTGTTGTTAATGACTTACGAGTAGGGATGCACCGATATGGAAATTCTTGGCCGATACCGATACCGATATTTAAAACAACAATCTAGCCGATAGCCGATACCGATATTTGTTTATTACTTGCATGTGGCCTTCTTGGTGTGTAACGGCGGGTTTACACCGGGCGCTGAAGCGCCGCCCCGCGCCGCGCAGCGTTATTCTCAAGCGCGCAGCCGCCTGGCTGTTCACACCGGACCCGCATTTCTCCGCGTCGGTCAGCCCGTGATTCTCCGCTTGTTGTTGTATGTAACCCGTTCAATGTCGGGTGTCGGGGGTAAATGACGTATTCTCCAAGCAAGCCTTTAGCCCCCCCCTCTCTCTCTTTTTATCTATATGACTGCTTGTGTGGCTGTAGTGGATGGGCAGAGGGGGACATTTAATTATGTGATTGGGAAAATTGGGAAAATTTAAACTCCAGGACAACAGAAGGGGAATACAAAGTATGGGATGCATATTTGATCATTTATATCATATCAAATATGTCATTTATATCGTTTAAAATCATTTTTCAGGCTGTTTCCTGGCGCGATACGCTCGCTCGCACGCCGAAACCATCGGTGAAGGGCGATGGCGCAGCGCAGCGCATCGCAGCCCATGTGAACCGCACAAAGGTTTAACAGGGGGGGGGGATGGGAGGCGCCTGGCTTTCCTTGGCGCTGCGCTGCGCGGCGCCGCGCTTCAGCGCCCGGTGTAAACCCGGCGTCAGTGTACCATAATCTGGATGCCAGATTGGCAGGCTGCAGAAAACATACCAATGAATATCGGACAATGTTATCGGTGAAAGTCAAGTTTATTACCGATACGCCGATAGCAGTAAACGAGGCGAATATCGGCCGCTACCGATATACGGCCGATACATCGGTGCACCACTACTTACGAGGTCAGTTAAAACGTACAATGTATAAGGAGATTGAGGTGACTCATTCCTGGTCCTCTGCTTTTTTTTACCTAATCCAGGATAAAGAATCTCCATGCCCAGATCATAGAAAAGGATGCCATGATCAAGGTGCTCCACCAGCGCTCAAGGAAGGAGCCCATCAAGTCAGACCTACCGTCTGCAATGAGGCCGTCCAAGTCCCTGATGTCCATCTCCAACAGTGGCTCTGGTGGATCAGGACTGCTCTCTCACAGCTTGGGACTGAGTAGTTCGCCCATCACTGAAGAACGCAAGGACACCTGCTGGAAAGGCAGTCTGGGTAAGAACCAGTAGTCTTGACACAGAATGTGTGACACATGGGAGAACAACAGCTGAGTTGGTACTAGGGGTGTGAAATGGTTATAGACAGTTACTTGTAGCTATTGTGTAACTGTCATTATCTTGATTAATGGCTGCTCTGTTCATTCACCAGGGCTTCTGCTGGGTCCTGAGTTTCGTACAGAGTCTCTCAGGACAGGATCAATCTCATCATCCCCCTCTCCAGTGCTTCCCTCCACCCCGATGACCGCAGGCCATTCAAAGACGGGCAGCAGGGACAGTTGCACGCAGACCGACAAGGGTCAAGGTCAGGATACCAGCAAGCCCAGCACTCCAGCGGTTCAGAGCATGACACTGCCTGCCCGCCTGTCCAGCCCCGGCCCCATCTACATCCCTGACCGCATAGCAGGTCAGATGATAATAAGAGCCTCTGAACTTCTAAGGTTCTGATCACAATGGTATCTTAGCGCACTTGAGCAATACATTTCCAGCTCAGTGTCTTCTTCAAAGTGTGGTTTCAAAAGTGTTTGACCAAATGTAGGTTAAGGAGTGGATGTCACACTCAGTAAATTATAAATTATTATAGAAATTATTTCAAATACAGCCCTTTTTCCAACACTGAAGAGTCAGCACAGTCAGCAGTGAATATTCACACTGAGCTCCTCCATCCAACTTAAAGTTCAGGATCATTAATTAGATGATTGACTTAGCTCTGGGGAGTTTATCTGGTCATTAATCAGAAAAAGAAATTTGAATGGAGCCCACACACTAGCAAGTCGTTGGTGTTAAGTGAGTAAATATTATGTAGATGTTATTTAGAAGACTAAGGGCCTGATCTACTAAGATCCCAAATAAAGAGTGCTAAATTGTGAGTGCATAATAACAGATTTCAGTAGGTGATCTACTAAAAGTAATTGCGTAAATGATAGCAGGTGCAAACATGTTAGAGGCAGTAGTATTTAAATGGTTTCTGCCATGGAGCATAACGGAGAGCAGAGTGACCGCAAAATGTAGTACCACAGAATTGGAGGTGTTGGTGGAAGAGGAAAACAAACATGTTGTTGAGCTACAGCAAAGAAATATTAATATAACTCAAAGAAACGCGATGTGGGAGAGTATCTGCGAGAAGGTAAATGCTGTGGGTAAAACAAAAAGAACAACAGATGAAATACAGAGAAGATGGCAGGACATAAGAAAAAGAACAAAAGAAAAAGTAGCTCATAATAAATCCTTGGCTAATAAAACAGGTGGGGGGGCGGTGGAAGAGATGACCAATATTGAGCAGCAGGTGCAGTTCACTTTCTGTGGCATGAGCGCTCAGGCGTGACACTCGCGCCATTGTAGCGCACACCAGGCAGCTGGTCAGCGCTGTATCTGGTCTGACGAGGGCCAATCGGTGCCCTGGCAAGAGGGATCCAAGATGGGGTTCAGGCAGTGGTGAGGTCTCTCAATACAAGTGGTCCCACAAGAGAGCAGCCAGGGAATGGAGAGGGAGGAGAGCTCACTCGAGGAGATGAACGCACTGGAGACAAGCGCAACTTGCGAGAAAGAAAAACCCCAGTTAAAAATGTAATGATGGCAAAAAGAGGGAAATAGGAAGACATAATGAATGTCAATGTAAATATTTCTTTAGGCTTGATGTAAATTTTCTGTTGTTTTGTGGCTGTGAATGCTCAGTTTTGTTTGGCTGCAGCCATCTGTGCGCAACACTGTGCAGATTAGCACCTACCTTTCAAACGTATTAAATATAGACGCAGTCACAATGCACGCAATTATTTTCAGGCTTTGTAAATCACAATGCTTGAGCTAAATTAAAGTATTTGCATCTACTCATCCCAATATACGTAGAAACGCCCGACATTACATATTCATTAAGGCAAACGTACTAAATGGACAGCGCATGTTATTCTGCACACAATCCTAAATGCGCACCGTTAGTAGATCAGCTTGCATGTTTTTTTTGTGGGTGAAATCAAGTTTGCACATGTTTTAACACACGCAAACCTTTAGTAGATCAGGCCCTATATGTTATAAACAAGCTGAACTTAAATTCTGCCTCTGCTGACTTTCTGATGTTCCTTGTCGTCCTTGTGTAGATGTGGCGGCGTTTCACAGCAGCACCCTGGAGCGGAGGCAACCTGTCCAGTCCCACCTACAGCAACAGCTCCACCCATTAAATCCATCCACCCAACAGGAACTGGACAATGACATGGTGGAGATCCTCATCTGATACAATGACCTCTGGAAGAAAACATCTAAATGAAGATGGCAGTTCAATTGGAACAAACACAACAACATGTAAATCATCCTGGCTCATTCCTTACACCAGCTGACCCTCATGAGACACATTTTCTAATGTTTACACATGCATGCATTCAAACACATTCTCTTTATCCCTTCACCGAATCACTGTTTGTTATAGTCATATGAAAAAGCTATTAAAAGCAAAAAGCAGAAGTGTGATAACCTCTGCTTTCCCTAAACTTGAAGTGGAAGTTTATGGCCTTATATTTATCTTTTTAACTGTGATGGTGATGAGGAACTTGGGGACTTATGTTTGAAGTTTAATGAAAGTCATTGAGTGTTTTCATTCCTTTTGTATTCTTGAAAAAGTTGACAGGAATAATGAGATGGAATTTAAACAGGGTATTTCCTGGCTGAAAATTAGGCAGAGGTGGTACTGTCAGACCTTGCAGGGGTGGGGGAGCCATGCACAGCTCCACTGCCCAGGTACAGCGCACTGAGCAGGGGCAAAGACCCAGGGACCCGGGACCCCTCCACTGCCCAGGCTAGAGTGAGCACATCCCTGCCACAGTGCCACCAAGCCTGGGGCAGACACCCAGGGAGCCATAAACAGCTCCACTAAGTCCGCTTACAGTGTTCATTTTCATACATACACAAAAGTTATGTTTTACAGTTGTCTCCGGCTCTGTCAGTAATTTACTGCTACTCTCTGTGTCTCTATCATTTGCACTGTGCACTGCCAACCGAATCAAGCCAAACTGAGCCGACCTGCCATCTCTTACGGCTCTCCATACATTGCCGAAGTTCACAAATTCTGTTGTTTTTACCCAGTCTGAGTTTACACATGTGTCTGATGACACAGTTTGTGTGAGTGTGTCTGGCTGTCTGCGTGTCGGCAAGAGAGGAAGAGAGCGAGCAGAGTGCGCACAGCTCTGAAGAAAGATTTAACTAATTTGTTAAAAGTATGGATCATTATGTGGTGATCAGTGTTTATGTTGTGGCATCATTTAAAACAAATCAATGTTTAAACTGAAGAACACAAGGAACGCACTTTGTTTATAGTAATCAACTGCTTATAATGATCCATTTGGCCCAGGATAAACATGATCACTACAAGCTGTTTCCACTGTACTAGAATTTTGTCAGGAGGCGGCATGAAATTTGATGGAGGCAGTTGCCTCGCAATTCTCTATGCAGTAAAAGAAGACCTGATATATATGTATAAAAAGAGTAGACCAAGCTTCACCTAAAAAATGAAAATTCACTCATTATCTACTCACCCTTCGGTGAACTATCCCTTTAAGGTAAAAGATTTCTTTCTTTGTTAGTATTGTATGAGTCACAGTGGTTGGTGACAAAGGTTTTGTTTGAATGCAATACTTTTTGACCTGGGGGGTTGTCACAAACCATAATACTTTCAGCAGATTTTAGGAACTTTTAAGAGGCTTACCATGTAACATTTTTCTTTCGTAACATGCAAACGATGCCTAGAAATTGGCCTAAACAAAGCAGCTTGTTATTTGGACATGTGACAGATCTGTAAACTCTCTCATGCAGTGTTGCTGGAGGCTTGTTAGCTCCTTTGGACCAAATGTCTTGGCTACCTTTTTGTTGCATTTAATTGCACTAATTATCTTTGAAGTGTTTCTTTTTTGCTATTTTAATTCTTTATTACTTCTGACATTAGGTATTGTATTTATGTGTAATGTATTACTGTAGTTAGACACAGCACTTGCATAATCAGAAATCATGTCAAATATAAAACATTATTAATTGTATATATAGTTTTACATAATGTATGTACTATATTGGTCTCTGTAACTGTGTGCCATGGTGGAATCTGAGAGTTGAACCTTACAGTTGTGTTACATTTCAAGAACTGTGAGTTGTGATGCTGCCTTTATGGTAGAAGACCTATTTTTGGTATAACCTCAAGATAAAGTGCTGCATGGATCAGTGTGCATAGTCCTCACGGTTCCTCCTGAAACAGCCCCCCGACTAATAGATGTAGTTGGTCGGTCACAGGTCGTCTCAAACAGGCCAATGCTGATGCAGATGTGACCATGTCAAGGAGTGAAGTTTTAGTGTTTTGGAAAGGTGACCACTGTGACTCTCCGCAACAAGGTCGCTGCCTGCATGACCCCACTGGGTCACTGTCAAGTGGCAGAGACTCTTTATGTAATGAATTCAGTATTTCACTTCCCATTGTTAAACAACAGTATGGAGGAGATTTATCTTTTAGTATGATGCACTTAATGGCACAAAACTGACAAATGTACACTTTATTATTAATAGCCACTTATGTAACCGTACCTACTACCCACATGACTTGTTAGTATATCAATTTTTTTTTTATTCATTCAAATAAACACCAGCCTTGGCACTGTTACGCAGTGTTACACTATGTCTGCTCCTCCATCAGAATATTAAATATGATTTCTGTTGTGTTATCAGACAAAGACAATTTACTTTACACTATGCATTATATAATGCTTTGTTGACCAAAGGTCACAGAATGGATTCATATCTGCAGATAAAATTCTTCTGTAAACTCAAGAAGAGCTCAATCTTAAAAATGTGTCACATGTTCAAGTCCCTCTAAAACTTAGCAGGAAATTAAAGTTTTTTTAGTGGTGACAGGTTTAGTGGTTGACCTGTTCAAGGCTACAATGTAGCAATATATTTTTAATGTGTGTGGTTAAATATTTCGAATGAGGTTAATATATTCTAATTAAATATGTCCACTGAAAACCAAACCTTTTGGACCAAATAAGCTATGAATGGTCAGCCAATGAATGTTGCAAATTTAGATGGTCAGTAGTAGCATTTCATTGCTAAGAAACACACTGATATGTTGTAAGGTACCTGATGAAATAAGGACTCAGACCACTACTTAACCTCGTCATCAAAAATGATTTGTGTTATTTTTTTCCTCAACAGAAATCCACATTCCTCGAGTGAGATCATTTGAAAATCAAGTTGCTTTCCCTTTCTGTCACAGAATATGCAGCAACCTGTATTTTGTCTGAAACATGTTTATTGATACATTTTAGCTCACTGTTGTATCCATCGCCATATTAGTATTGGTTAATAAATATGTTGACAAATTTTGCCATCACTAGCACATGCAGTTTCCTTCATACTGGTATTGTTAAATGTCTATCAATGTGTTGCCATGTGTCCTGTTGGGCTCAGCAAAAAATGTAAAGACATCTGACCGTCTGGGAATCACAAAGCGTCAGGTGGAATCAGTGCAGCTGGCTAATGTTAGAGTGCAATCTTCACAAAGTTATCGTTTAAAAAGCTGCTTTATCTTCACAGTGACCATAGAGAGTTTGGTTTCAGAGTTAAATTGGTTTCCTCAGCCCAGACCCATATGAACTGGTCCCTTTGAGCAAAACAAACTCAGTATTTGTGCAAAACTGAATTGACCCTTCAGTTAGTGGGATTCTCAGGCTTAGACTAAACACATTTCACTGCATGTTCGTGTGTGACTTATTTTGAGTAGCAGCTTTTATTGATCAGACAGAAACATGCCATGTGTACGGTTAGGGTCAGCCGAGTTCTGTGTCATTAAAGCATGGAATAGTCTAATCCTGGGAGTTAAATATTTGGTGTTATGACTCCAAGAAACGACCTGAGAATAAGGATGTCAGCAGATACTCACATTTGAGAAGTTGGAACCAGTCAACATTTATTTGTGACAAATCAATTATTAACACCTATAAAAACCAAGTCATTGTTGACTTAGTTTTGTCAATCAATTAATACTTTCAGCTCCTCACAAGGCACTTCTATGAAATGTTTTTCTATCGGCACTTAACATGAACTGATTTAGTGTCAATCAGTGCCAATACACACCCCTATAATGTTTCTGAATCCCACACATTTGTGTTTTAACTTGAAACTTGGATATGTAACTTAATAACACCTGTGGGCTCAGCATAGGCCTCTGTCCTGCTTCATTCAGTCCACCATGCATACACTCACTGGAGTATCTGCTTTATGTGTAAGTTAATACAGCCTATGCAGTTACTGCTTTTAAAACTGTTTGTCTTTTCCAGGCACTTGTCTTTAATGTCTCTATACAGGCTCTCAAGTCATTAAAAACGTTTACTGTGCTTCCTGAATGTACAAACAGTTTTACATAATGTGAGAAATGCCTGGCAAAGAAAAGCTAATTTCAAAAAGTTGTGAAGTCTCTTGGAGAGGACTGATGAAAATCTAGATGTTTACTGGCTGTAGACAAATAGTAAAAATGTCAATGTCTGTATTGTAGGGATTATTGCTTAAGCCAATATGTTTCCAGTACAGTTTATGTACATGCTGCTTCATTTTGTCATTGCTGTACAATCACAGAGTACATAAAAGTCATTTTTATGAATCATCTTTTTTTTTACAACATTCGTCCCATAGTTTCTTTTTTATGGTATGAATTAATGTAGTTTTCTTTCTGTAAACTTTTTGTAACTTTGTCAATAATAATCAAATGTTTGTTATAAAGTATTAATGAGTAAAGTTAGTATGAACTGAATTATTTTGTTGAATAAATTAATGCAGGGAGTGGTTGTTCCTGGTGTTTATGTGATTTTGTGATTACGTGAGCTCACTTACTGCTCAGTTATTTGGTCACCACAGAAAAACACTGTCAGTACTTTTGGCACCTGGAGCAAGAAAGGGTCAAATTTCTTATTCAAGGTTATTTCACATGCATAGAAACAGTCAAAGTGGGACACACATTTAACTATCAAGCTCCCTGTCCACCCACACGGCTTCTTTAAGTGATCTTCACTCTTTTTATCCAGTAGGACGGAACCAGCACAATCACAACCCTTTGCCTAGGTGAACTCATGTTTCTGAGAGGGAACATCTCAATTTCTAGGGGGTCCATACATCTAGTACTGATATCACTTATCTTTTGAGGGCCTCTGGGGAGTAAGAGCAATGTAGCCAGGCTGACAGAGTCTCAGCTCTACAGAACGACCCTTACTTATACAATAGTGACAAGAGAGAGATACAATTAATCACACAAATAGAACAGACCATAGCACCGATCAGAAACCTTACAACCAACTGTAGCACCAGATTTATCTTTAGACCTCACTGGTCTCTTCATCCAAACCATCAACCTGTCTATTAGATCCTATTCCAACTAGCCTTTTTTAAGGAAGTTTCCATTGTTTTGCAGATGACACCCACCTGTACTATCTATGAAGCCTGATGAAACTGAAAAGACAAAGGCCTGGATGACCCATAACTTTTTACTTCTAAATTCAGACTTAAGTTTTTAAGTCATTGTACTTTGCCCTAAACAGGACGGACTGGGCCAATAATTCAGGATGGGAATTTGACTCATTTCCAGGCCACCTTTTTCACGCAAAGCACCAGACTTCTAAATATGTAGGCTAACCCTATTTGTTAATGTAACGGTTACCAGACAAGTGAACAAGTAGGCTGCACAGTAACTCACTGCCCTCTGCTATCTTTTCAATGACATCATCTTTGTCAAGTGCCATAAGAATCTCCTTCTCTGTTGCCACAACTAAAACAGTCAAAATATGATATTTCCAAGGGCTTTTACTTTTAAATTCTACATCAGAATTTCCTAATAATGTTAGAGTGAGACTCTGAGGGGGTGAACTAGATTGGGAAGTGAAATTAGTCTGTGGAAACAGATAGTTTGTCAATTACAGGAGGGGAAGAAATCAAGTTAGTAAAATATATTGCTGAGACATTAATGTGATGAAGAGGGAGATGAGAAAAGAGTTCCATGTGTCATGTGTCCCCGGGTAATCTAGGCATATAGCAGCATAAGTAAAAGCTGGTCCAAGAAAGCCCTGAGTAGGCACTAACTATAAGCTTTATCAAAAAGGAAGGTTTTAAGCCTAATCTTAAATGTGGAGAGGGTCCCTGCCTCCCGAACTGAAACTGGTACATGATTCCACAGGAGCTTGATAGAGTAGAGTAGGAGCTCCGGCTCCTACATTACTTTTGGCGATTTTCAGGACGACAAGCAGGCCTGAATCGTGGGGGTGCTATGGTATGATGGTGACATTTCATCATGGGCTGTGTAGGTTGGGGGGAGGACTTTAAATTCTCCACTAAATTAAGTAAAGCCAGTGTATTGAAGCAAATAGAGGAGAAATGTGATCCCTTTCCTTGTTCTTGTCAGTTCTGCAGCATTTTGGACAAGCTGCAGTATCTTTTAAGACCTTATGATGGAGGCTGATAATAGAGAATCACAATCATGAAGTCTGGAGGAAATGAAGGAATGGACTGATTATTCAGAATCTTTTTGAGACAGGATGTGCCTGATTTTTTTTTTCCGATGTTTTAACTACTTTTAACTTCCTGTTTATTTCAGTGTTTATTTCCCATGTTGCACTGGTGAGTGCTCTTTTACAGACTCTCAAGCCCAATGTGCATTTTATTACAACTTGTTGATTTTGTGAGCTTAAGCCAGTACACCTACCATGTCTGCTGTTCAAATGCTTTATGAAGTTGCATGAACGTGTAAAAGTGACATCATTACACAAATGGCAGTGGTATAGCTTCTGGTCAGTAGTGTGCTGGCCTGCTTCTGCAAGGACTTTCTCTGAAAAACACATTCAAGAAAGTGTCAAAATGCAATACAATCACAAAATTAAAACAAGTAAATCACATCATATAATCCAGCTTTACTACACACCTTCATTGTGTTGCAAAAAGAAACTGCGTCTCTGAGATGCTTTTTGTAAAGGTGTTCCTTATTTGCGAGCACCTTTTGCTGACAAAATACACATTCAGAACGAGCACAGGCCAAAAATGAAGCAACATTTGAGAACGTTTGATGTGATATTGTGAAAAACAATTTATGTGACCAAACGAAGACAAGATGCCCCACTAAAACTTTCAATATTTAGAATTACCTGAAAATGTTGGCATTGTCAATAATCCGCCTGATCAATTATACAATTTTTTTTTAAATTACATTAAAGACCTCAATTTGAGACACAAACATAAAAGCTCACTTGGTCTAATTTTTGTCCTTCTCACCTTCAATTTTCCAGACTTGTTTATCTATGCAAACAGACTCATCCACCAGTCAAGAGTCTGTAGATACATTGAGAGAATAGTAATCAATAAATAACAACACATATTGAATGAGAATAAAGACCATGAACAATCCTCTGTTTACATGTTTTAACTATGTAATCTTATTAATGCATATTGTCATACAATTTTAATATGAGTTTAAACACTGTGATTTTTGGAAATAAAAGTGCAAGTTTACCTCTGTCTCCACCAACTGCTCTACTTTTGCTAAACTGTAGCAACCTACATACAATTTCCTGAGGGGGGGGGAAAGGAAAATGAAAAAAGGGAGAAAAAGTAGTAATGGCGCATGGTCCGAGTTCTGTTTAGCTTTTCCTCGGAACCATCCAAACTAAACCTAATACTTTTGATAAAGCATATTGAAGTTTAAATACCGATTTTTTACATGTCACAATGATTTCAAATAAAATGCAACACAAATTAAAAGAAAAACTAAAAATCTTTTATGGAGAAAAGACTGTCCCTTAATAAACTTGTGAGAAAATACAGAAACTAAAGCGAGGGTTGTCACATTTTTCAAAATCATACTACAGAAGTAATGGTGGGGAGTACCGTTATCGAAAAGGACGCTGGACATTTTTGGTCTTGCACCGACAACTCTAACTAAAAGCTGTCCTGACACACCGGTGGGCGGTGACCTGGTTGTCACTCTCCAGTTGACGTCCTGCAGAGTTGCCAAGTATAGATTACGGCTGCAAATCAACTGAGTTTGTGGCAGCAAACAATCATAAGAACAATGTATTCATAATTTCACACATTGTCAAAGGCTACATCCCTGACAAGTACAAATAGGCTTCTTACAATGCATCGACCCACTGTCCTGCCTTTACCTTTTGTACCTTATTGACGTTTCAATGGTCACCTGTGTCTTAAAGTGCTATCAAAGATCGTGACACTACACACTTAAAATGGACATAATTTGACTAGTTTTTATAGAGAAATTATTTGAAAACATGTTATATTACAAACAACTCAAAACAATCCACTTAAATTTCCCAACTGTATGGAGTATTCTGTTGTACAAAGTGACAGGAGATACATAAATATGGCAACGATTTAAATGTTTATTCTACAAATGAACGGGTCACAATAAGGTAATGACGTGTATATGTGCCTTATTTCATATCGTGGCAACATAAAATGCCTTACGTTTAACGAAATAATAAAACAGCATAAAACACTAAAATCCAAATAAAAAATAAAATCATAACAACTGATAGGTCTATGCAGTTACAATTTATTGGAACATACTGTCAAAAAATAACGTTGCATAATAATGTCAGTGAACTTTCCATACAACATGGTACAATTAACATTTAAAAAGATTGTGGTGTTACACACCTTAAGAAAATGAATAAGCATGAATTATACAGTTATACAAAAAACAATGAAAAAGGCTTAACCTGTTCATTGATGCTTACTGCTGAATTCAGTCATTAACACTGAACAGCGCCCTCTGCTGATATACCGAATATCAGAATCTAAACATGACATGTAATTAATTAGCAACCTGTTTACACCAAATAAAAACAATATAATGAGAATAAACAGCACAAAAAATAAGCTTTCTTAATAACACATAACACAATTTCTCTCTTACATTAGCAAGCAAGAGTCAGTGTGTGTTGGTTGACATGCAGAATAACAAAAGCGGTACCAATTAAATTGTTCAGTGTTTTATAGATTAGTAACAACTGCATTTAAAAAGGTGAGGTTAAATAGATTAGATCAGACTACATCAATATTAAAAGATTGTCACACATATTTAGAACAATTGAGTTTACATTTATGATGAGTTATTTTTACTACAGTGGCAGTCATGTGTGGATTATGATAAAAAAAAAAGGTTGATCATAGGCATCTGTAGATTTTAAATTTTTAATCTTTGATTAAAAACCTCAGTGGATGTGTTTCTCCCATTAGCTCCAGAGAGATTAAACAGAGTTGTATTCCAGATATATGGAAAGTGGGTTCCAGTTGGTCTGATGAGTTGTCATTGGGAGCTTTGGATCCAAGGTCTCTACAAGAAACAAATTTAGACAGCATATCAACCACGAGATTAGTGTATAACTTAAAGAGATATATAAAAAATTTCAAATATATACTAATAATAACAGGACGACAGAGCAGTGACCTCATATAGAACTGGTGTGTGGTTTTGGTCTTGCACTATTTATACCAGTATCAGCATGATCCTGTACCCGTACTTAACCTTGGTGGAGGTGTACTTGAAATTACTGGTTAGCCAGGAAAGTATTAATAACAGTTTGACTCATTTCCTCTCCCACGTATGGATGATTGTATGGATCGTGAACATGAAGAAACCTTGCGGGAAATATTCAGTCGTTTAGAGGGTGCGTTTTTTTACTTTGAATCTGGCAAAATGCAGAGGTGGGAAGTAACGAAGTACAACTACTTAAGTCGATTTTTCTGCTACTGATTAGAAAGTGAAAGGTCCATGTTTAGTGATATTTACAGAATTTTTTAGTGGTTATACTGTGATCTATTAGTGTTCTTAGGCAGACACACGAGGCACTTGTTTGTTCTGCTGTGCTGGTTCTTTGTTGACCCTAGAAGTTCAGATGCACTTGTCCATTACTATTTGTGACTTAGCATCTGGGGTTCAAAATTTGTAAAATTATACAGTATATGTATATTTTTGTTATAATTTTTCAGTCAGTTGAAATAAAGCCTGAAGAGAACAATTTTAGGTTTTGTGTCTGTATAGGCCTACAATAAAAAGCACTTTGCATTTTAAATTTTGGTACTTATACTTTTACTTTTGATACTTAAGTACATTTCAACACAGATACTTTTGATACTTAAGTACATTTAATATGAGCTACTTTAAGACTGACTCAAGTCATTTTCTTACGGGTGACTTTAACTTTTACCGGAGTCACTTTCAGGTAAGATATCTGTGCTTTTACTCAAGTATGGCTTTCATGTACTTTATACACCACTGGCAAAATGTGAGTTTGGTAAAGCTGTGGTCACGTACTTTGGAAAGCAAGTAGGGCAGGGAGAGGTGCGTCCCCTGTCAGCCAAAGTCCAGGCCGTTCTGGACTTTCCTGCGCCAGAAACGCGACGGCAGCTCCGTCGTTTTTTAGGTGTGTGGCTATTATCGTGGTTTCTGTAATAAATTTGTTATTATAGTTGTGCCACTAACTATGTGTTTTGTGTTGTTGTTGTCGTCTCTCCCTGCCTGAGGGTGGTGCTGTTCCCCTGCTCTGTGTTTTTCCTGTGTCTGTGTTTCAGGTCCGGTTGGTGATTGGAGGATAGGCTGATGGGGCTAACTTTAAAAAGTCACCTGCTGATGTCGGTTGGCCTTCGCCTTTTTCCTGGCTCCCAAAACAATACCGTGCCTTCGTTTTCTGAAACCCGTCTGATCTGAAATGTTTTTGTGATCGCTAGATCTTTAGAGTGTTTTCTGTTCGAAGCCTGTGAATTCTATATTCTGATCAGTCCTGGTAGTTGTAGGGTAGAAAAGCCTTTTTGTTTGTAACTCCTTTCTCCTGTTTTTGTTTAGGTAGGCAGGTAAGATCCCTGTATTTTGTTTTTGTTTCTCCTGGACATAGGTAAGTTAGTTTGGTATTATAGATTGTTTTGTGCTGTGCTCTTCCTGACGTTTTCTTCCTGACGTTTTCTTCTGCCTGATTTATAAAATAAATAACCTTTATTTTGGACTGCAAATCTGCTGTGGCACTGTTCATACTTGGGAGTGGGGAACGAGTGGAGCCAACTTATGTTATGCTCAGGTTTCTCCTAGGCCGGGCATAACACTTTGTTAATAAAAAGCCTTAATGTGTATAGGTAACTCCTTCGCTGAAATGTCCATACAATACAACCTCTATTTAATAAGATCAATATCTGGAAGTTTGGTTACTCTATAAAGAATGAGTTGTGTGTGACCCCTGAAGAGACGCTTCAGGGCCACTTTAAGTGCAATGTGTAATAAACCATAGAGTATACAGTATCTATTTCAAGTTATCTTGAAATGGGGAGACATTGTTCCTTTAAGTGTTTTCCACAAGAATATATATTTATGAATATGTATTTATGACCTAAACCTGACCTCCATTGTTATCAATAACTGATATTTCCTAATCACATCACATTCCAAACTGACAAGAAAGCTCAAATATCTTGGGCTGTCTGAACTTTCACACAGTGCTCTATCTTTTCACCCTAAAATGGTACAAAAAACAATACACTTGCTTTAAATGTTTAAAAGCATTTTCAATTATATGCCTGTTACAGGCCTCAGCTGCTTCCTTACTGCTGATTTAAATGTGGTGCAGTGTTTTCTGTTCTAGGTCATATAGGCTTCGCCTTTTAAGGCTATCGTTAGTGGGTTTATCCCTCATGCACAGCACTGAAAAGACTTAAGTCCACGCCCACCTGTTGTAGGCCTCACCTCTGTCTCACCTAGAGTATAAATTGGGCTGAGATCGGACAATCGGCTCCCATTTCTCTTCACCCTCATATGAGAAAACTACCACAATGAAATCATCCGGCGGAATCAGAGTTGGCCCGGCCTGCCAAACAGGGTATATTATATCCTTCGACCTGCACGCCCGCTTCGAAAAGGAGCATGCCTGCGTGGCGCTTACACCCCAGGCAGTCTGCCCCTACTACAGGACTTCCTGCTGCAGGGTGGAGGCCTTAGCCTCTGCCACGGAGGAGGTGTTTCCGGTGTGTGACTACTACCGCGGAGATGAAGCGATTGGGTTTTTTAATGATCGCTGGTCGGCGCGGTCCCAACCAGCCACATGCCCTCAATGCTTCGACCGCTCCAACAGCGTCTCACCCTCCTGCTCTTCCTGCCTCTCTTCCTCCTCCACTGTTACCTCAGCCGGCTCTCCCAGCTGCACAGCAGGCGCCTTGTGGGGGGAACAAAAACTGCCACGTGGCCTTCTCCTGGTCCAGTCCTCCCCAAGAGCAACAGAGGGAGCAGGAATGGTGGTTTTTTTTAAATGAAACACGAAAATAAAGGGCAACTTTCCTATGAAAACGCAGTCTGTCCCAGAGTCTGTCGATCAGCCGCAGCTGTTACATTGTGAGAGCATCAGCCGTTAACCTCTCCATTAACAGGCAGCACGGACTCATGGCACTAAAGCAGTACATCTCCTCTGTCACACATCCAGAGTTTCCCTCCACACACGTTTGTTCTAACAATGAGTGCAATTATGAGCCCACAGGAACCGTCCTTATTCCTTGTGTGGGCAGCATCTCCCCAGCAGTGCCCGGCTGCAAGCTTGTGCGTAATGCGCTCTGCACAGGGTCCGCTCAGGCCTTTTGGTCCAAGCCCCCCATGGGTTGCTCTGGTGAGGGCTCCGACACGAGCAGTGAGGGCTCCGACACGAGCAGTGCGGGCGAGGACTCTGGCTTGGCTCCTTACCATGACAACCACAGCGCATCAGATAAATGATACAGTGGCCAGCCCACTGTATCATTTAGACAGCAAGGTGACAGAAGCCTACATAAATCGCCAGATCAATCTCAGGGGCTTCCCCTGTCTGCACAGCGCCTGTCAAACTGGCTGTGTGACGCTGTTTCTCAGGCATATCACTCCTCTGGGAGCATCAGAGTGCATTTTCCACCAGGGGAATTCCATTCTCCATGGCTTTGCATGGAGGAATGACAGCGGAAGACATCTGCACTGCAGCTTCCGGGTCTTCCCCCTGCTCTTTCATCTATTTTTATCTGCGGGATGTTTTCCATCACTCACTCTGTACTGAGTGTTTTGTCTGAGTGATTGATATTGGATTTTGTGTGCTCTTCTCCTGCCTGTCGGTCTGTGGAAAGCTGCTTTTCCTACTCTGTCCTTGCTGGACTGTTACAGTGTGTAACATTCGTCTACCACTTCTCACAGCAGTAGGTCTTGTTTGTTCCCAGCCCTCATCCCATCATAGAGAATTATTACATATTCTACTATGCTGTGTCATGCCGGCAGATATGGGGCTTTATGACGTGTCATTACACATGACACAGTGTCTGGGTTGGGATTAATAATTTGGATAGTGAAGTAGGTGTGTTTGTGCTTGTGGTACTGTACAAACCCAGTGAGGCATGAACTACATTGTGCTTCGCCTTTAACCCACTAGCGATAGCCTTAAAGGGCAAAGCCTATACGACATAGAACGTTAAGTTTAAGATTTGTGCCTCATTGGTTCCGTCAATGACTGAAGAAAAAGCTGTTTTGGGGGCTGATTGTCCAGTCTCAGCCCAATTTATACTAAAGGTGAGACCGAGGTGAGGCCCACAATGGGTGGGCATGGACTACTAAGTTTTTTCAGTGTTCTAGAGATAGCCTTAAAGGGCTGCGGCTAGACTCATAGAATCTGGAGTTACAATACATAATTAACGTTCTTCCTCAGGTTAACCACTCCTCCACCATATGCACCTCGAGGGGATTCCTCCTTGATGCCGCCATGCACCGCCCACTGGCTTTAGAATCCAGTATTCCCCAGTTCTAGCTGGCTCCTCCTCTAATTTCGCCAGCTACCAATGAAACACCTCGTCTTCAAATGTTAACTCGATGGTGTGGTTGTTAACGGGTATTGATTTACTCTTTAGAATTTGATGAATGTTAACTGGCGAGGCACTCGTTCTGTGACCCCATGAGTTTTTATTGGGATATAATTTAGCTTGTTATTTTCTTTATTTCATTGTGCACCTCACCCAAACTTTTAATTATCTTAGAATTCGGCACCCGTTTCCCCCTAACTCATTGTCCCTCATCTTGTTCAATGTGGTTTAAAATTGCTTTTTTGAATGTTTTTGCACTACTACATTGATAGGTTTTTCTGTCGCATTTCGCATGTTTTCCTAATATCGTGCAGCCGTGTAAAATAACAGTTAAAAAAATGATGATACAACCAAGGGTTCCCAAACTTTAGTAAGATATTGTATTTTTCTCTAACATACAATTAAAACAATAAGGTTACCAGGCAATAAGGGTACCAGCCCGAGGATGGAGTAGATGCAGCATATATGTCTTGGTGCATGTATGCAGGAGGTGTACAATTGTACAGGTACAATAATAAAGTGCCCTTTCATGTAATATTGGTTTATGTCATGGTTAATCCACCAATAAACATGTATAGCCATTAACAACCATAGAATAAAAAAATATTTTTGCAACTTGAGCATTTCCTAATCTACACAAAAACTAACAAACTACATTAAACTGTATTAATACAAGCTTATGAAGTGTCTTACAACGCCATGCCACTAATAGAAGGAAACTGAACATCTAGTACCTGTATTCATGTCATTAGGGCTGAAAATTTATTTCAGCACTCTATGATAGATAAATAAATACACTGGTATCATATCAGTGAACAGCTTTAAGCAGCACTTTGTATCTCCACTCATATTTTCATGGCTGTGAGCCCAAATAAAGGTCAAACAAAAGCTCTTAAAGTGTATGTTTCCTTTAAAAATTACACAAAATCAGTATAAAGTTAAAAAACTATATATATAGTGTTCATATCGGCGTATGTGTGTTTGTAGGCGTACGGCTGTTTTAGATTTGTTTATTATGTAGGCATATGGTTGATTTAGATATATATTTATTATGTAGGCATACGGCTGTTTTAGATTTGTTTATTATCAGAATCAGCTTTATTGGCCATGTATGCGGACACATACAAGGAATTTGACTCCGTTTTTTCCGTTGCTCTCAATGTACATACACAGAAATAGACAAATATACAAAAAAAGCAAGGACAACAAAGCAGAACAGTTTAAGATAAACATTTAACTACTATATACATTTAAAATCTGAATTTAAATATATATACTAAAGTATACATATATGAACATAAAAAACACAACAACAATGAGAATGAAATGAGGAAATAGTGCAATGGTTTATGCAGAGTGCAAAGATGCTTCAATAAATATGGAAAGATGTCACAGGATACTTTATATACATGAGGTATTATGAAGGCATACTGTATGACTGTTATTACTTAATAAATGTTTATGTTAGTGAATAATCAATATCCACAAACGTTTTATAGAAGACAAGGAAACAAACTATATATATGTATAATATATTTTATGTTTTCATTATATTAGATTATACATATACACACACACAATGTTGGCTCATGTATAAACGGTGGCACATGCGTAGGTCTAAAACTCAGAACATAGACTGTATATAAAAAAAAGGAGGGGGCTCTCTGGCTCTACAGGAGGGAGGGAGGAGCACTCAGTTTGATGCAATTCTACACACTTCACCTTTAATAGAAATATAAAAGTAATTTCAATCACGCGATTTTGAAACAGGCACAATCATTTTTCTCTCCACCTAAATTTTTCACATTATTACATTATTTGAAAATGTTCGTTTGTATCTTCTTTTTAAAAAAGCCTTTCGTAACTCCTCACGGCTTCTCCTTCACATTTTCACTTGACATCGTGACGTTATCCATCGGAGTCAAGGAATATTGGTTAGGAAAGTTATTTGGACTTTCCTAAGGCACCCAAGGTCTGCAGCAACTGATACAGAGGAAGTGGCGGAACCATAGAGCGAGCGTTTCCATAACGACCGGACGTTTTTCTCGGGCGGACCAAGTAACCTCCATGACATGGATGTATGAAACAATTGACAACAATACCGAGGTAAACTGCTTTATTTCTGTATATCTATGTTGCAGCACACAGTTGTGCAGTCTTCATTTTTCTCCTAACATTAACGACTGTGTTTAATGTGATGATGTGCAGTGAAGCGGAGCGGTGACTGTACATCAGCGGTACAATCCGGGGACAAAGTAAAGTTTGATGCACATGAAAACGTTCATACACATCACTTCTCTTCGTGCACAAGTGGAGATACATTTCCAGTCGCTTCTAATGGTTAAATGGTTGCATTAGTACAACGATATACGCATGGGTTATGGTTAAAACCAGCAGCAAAGCTATTCGAAACTTTGATTATGGTCAAATTTTATATTTGCTGGATTAAAGGTAACTAAGTAGCTAAAGTTTTGCAATTTTCCAAATGTAATAAAAATAGAACCCACCCTCGGTGATATTTCGTAATTGTGAGGTGAGGTTGACCAGTGCATCTGAGAGCAGTGTTACTGACGGGTGTCTCACAAAAGTGAGATGGGTTGAAAGATAGCAGTAGTGAGTTAATGAGTTGATCATACTGAAACTGGTCCTTCTGTTGTCATAGTTCAATTTGACAGCAGTTGTTGATGGTGGACGAGAGTATTGAGAATACTGGGTTTTGAGGTGTAGTAACATTTATCAACTGAGAAAACAGCCTGAACTGCACATTTCACTGCTAGTTCACAGCTAAATTGCTAACTTCTAAAGCTGTGTCTCAATTCAGGGGCCACATTCTTCGGAAGACCCAGTCTATGCAGCCGACATCCTTCATCGGCCGCATAGACTGCATCTGCCCAACAAAAACGGTCTGGTCTTCTTATGGGATCACCAGCTTGTCCTGCCCTTACAGCTATCGCCTAGCAACAGAGCTACAGACAAAAATGTTCTACGTTTGATTAAAGTCATTGAAAATAGTTTTTTTTTAAACATATATACTGTTTAGTTAAGTACTTATTAAAAAATGTATTCTTAAGTTTTCGCCTTGCTTGCTACTGCCATTACCTTTTTGAAATACAGTTCGTGAAAGAAGTGCAATCTGCTCCAGTCACTATTCTCATGTCACGCGTCCTCTCCCTCCCTCATTACCCAGTACCCACACAAACAAACTATCTACAAAACGTCTGTAACATATTTCGGTCTAACCTTAAACCCCTTCTGTAATATTATGCACAAGATACCTGAGGCCTCATTTTCAAACAGTGTGTAAAATTTATATGAAAGCTGTACATGCATTTTTTTGCACAAGGAGAAATAACACTGCTGGTTTTATGAAAAAACAGCAGACGGGAAAGTGGTGATGCAGACATGAGGTAGTGAATTGAAGGCAGATTATTGATCCACTGTATCAAAAATGTGTGTGTGAATGTAAAACTATTCTGTAAAGCACTTTGCGTGGTCATTAAGACTAGAAAAGCGCTATATAAATACAGACCATTTACCATTTAATGAGACACATGGTGTTCTGGGATCAGATGTAAGGAGCGATATCGGTTCGGTTATCTATTTTAAAATTAAACAAGTAAACCTCTGCTTAACTTGCCGTCACTGACAGCACGCTATTGATGGTAAAACTGTCAATTTGTAGATGATTAAAATTTCTTATTTCACAAGACATGAGGGTTATGTTCCTTCAGCATTTAAAATGATATAGTAATGAGCAGTAAACTATCTTGTGTTCACTAGTTAGTGTAGTGTAAGTTGGTGTTAATTCAACATAATTAAATTTGATTTGTATATAGCCAAATCATATTATACATTATCTCAAGGCACTTTACATAGAAGGTCGAGACCTTGAAAATTATAGAGAAACCCAACAGTTCCCATAAAGAGAAGCACTTTGGCGACTGTGGAGAGAAAACACTCCCTCATTAACAGGAAGAAACCTCTAAGAGAACCAGACTCAATGTGGGCGGCCATCTGCCTCGACCGGTTGGGGTGAGCAGGGAGAAATGAGGGAGAGGTGGGTGGAAAAGAGGAGAGAGAAGAGAGAGAGATAGGGGGGAGGAGAGGGTGAGAGAGAGGAGAGAGAGACCAGGAACACTTGTGCACCATCAGGTTTCAGCTCTGACTAGTTGTAATGAAAACAATAAGAGTGTAAAGATGTTATTAATGATAGCAGTAACAATTCCTATAATAATTAATTAATAAGTATTACTGTTAATAATCATACTAATAATTGTTGTTATCCTGCAGCTCCGGAGCCAGAGATACCTGCAAAGAGAGAGAGAAAGAGAGAGAAAATATGGGAGGAAATATAAAACACATAGTTAATGAGACCGAGAGAAGGGGAGAAGTGCTCATTGCATGATCGGAATTCCCCCAGCAGTCGAGACCTATAGCAGCATAACTAAGGGATGGTTCAGGACTCACCTGATCCAGCCCTAACTTTAGGTTTTATCAAAGAGGAACGTTTTAAGTTTAATCTTATATGTACAGATGGTGTCTGCCTCCTGAACCCAGATTGGGAGCTGGTTCCACAGGAGAGGAACCTGGTAGCTGAAGACTCTACCTCCCATTCTACTCTTACAGATTTGGCACCACAAGAGAGCCTGTATTTTGGGAGCAATTTGATATATGAAATATATATATATTAGTGTGTTAATGTAAGCTGCTTTATCTTTTTGTATTTCTATGTGTTTTCTTCGTACCTCCTATCTTGTTGATTACTAGCAGACAGCCTCTTGTACACTGCTCAAAACTATCAAGGGAACACTTAATGGTCACAGTATAGTCAGTTCAACTTCAGGGTTATCAATCTGAAATGAAAGTGACAACAGGTGCAATGGAGACGCAAAAGCAACCCCCCTTTTTGGGGGTTGTGGTGGCCAAATACAATTGCTATCTCCTTATCCTTCCTGACGGACTCTTCTCTAGTTGTGTGTTCTGCTAGTGTCCTTGTTACTACTGGTAACACAAGTTTGATTAGCCTGTGATTTCAAATTACCACATTTTAATTTCGGTCTGAGAGATGAAAGATTATCAACATGAATATTTATTTATAGTTTATTGAGATCCTATGTGTGATTCAAGTGTTCCCTTAATTGTTTCGAGCAGTGTATATGTTAAACATATATTTGCAAGAAGGAATGAGAAATGAGCAGAACAGAATGACATTCATTAATAAGAGTTTGTAATGCAGCACAAACTCAAAAACTGACAAACAAAACATAAATCAAGCCTGACTATGAATATCAAATCTGATTATGCCCTTTGTCAGTCCAGTCTGTTTGAAAAATCTGCTGATGATCTCTCTTGTAGTCAATGCTGGCCACTCTGTCCACGATGATGTCTCATGGTTTCAAGAGCAGTAAGCAGAACTTTACCTTTGGACAATGGAAAGTGACTGCTGCCAAAAATCACATTATGAAATCCAAAGACATCGAAAGGTAAGATGTTCCCCATGCTTTATTCGTATTATTTTAGAATTTAGTATTTATTCAGTATTTGTACTTTTTTCCTAAATTTTACTTGATAAGCTCTGCTGGGTTCTGCCTTGTCTTGAGTTATGCTGCCTAAGTACAGTGGCTTCAGACATTTTCCAAGCACTTTTACCTTTTGCTCACTTTGTTATTTTTGATTTATTTTTAAATTGATCAAATTGTAATTTTTACACATCCATATACTCTCAATATCCCATAATGACAAAATACAAAAAACTGTTTGAGTTTTTTTAACTCATCAAAAATAATAATAGAAAAGTGTTTAGACTGTTTCACTTGCAAATAGATGCATTTGAGTTGTAAAATATATCAAGGAGCATGTGTGGGAATATCATGTGTAACAAAAATCAACCCAGGTATTTGACAGAAAGGTTGTCACGGTTAGCACGATTGGGTGGAAAGGTCATATTGACTTAAGAGTGACATTTTTTCATGCATGTACAGTATGTCTGTTTATAACAGTGAACACTGAGTATAGATCTGATAAATGTAGCTTTGAGGATCATAGTGATTCGTAGTAAGTGTAATTCTAATGAGAGATTAACAGTGCTGAATACCCCCCACATTCTTTATTAAATCACATCTTTTTTCAGTTATATGATTGCATAGGCTGTGTGGCTCAGGAGATAGAGCCTGTTGTCCACTAACCACAAGATCGGCAGCTCGATTCCTGTCTCCCCTGTTTCATGCCGAAGTGTCCTTGAGCAAGATTACCGCTGATGGTTTTACCGGCAGTGTATGAGTGATTTGTGATAGAGAAAGTGCTCCACATAGAAACACCGTATGAATGGGTGGCTTTGAGTGGTCATCAAAACTAGAATAGTGCTATATAAATAAAGACTGTTTTAAACCATTAACAGGCTAGCACTATAACACAGTAATTGGCCTCATTCACCAGCCATTCTTAAGAAGAATTTGGCAACAGTGGATGTTCACATTTGTCAGCTATGGCCAGAGATTACTAAGAGTTCTCCTTCTGTTACATCCCCACCTGCCTGCCACTCCTTCCACCATGTTTTTACAACACAAAACAAATGCTGCGCTTGCTGCCCCTGCATCTTGGAGACTTGCTGACTGTGGTTAATGCTGGACAGTATTAACCTAATCATCACAGTACAGTGTTTCCGATAGGATTTTTTTTAGCGGCAGGGAAAGGTTTTGGAAAAAATTTGAATCAGTTTTCTTTTTGTTGTGTTTCTCTAAAATGGTGTAAGGTTTTATGTAGGACTAGATGTTAAGATCCCTTGCTTGTCTTCGTGACAACTGCTTCTTGGACTCTGCGGGATGGTCAAGTGAGTGATGGTGCCTCATTGGGTCATCAAGTGTGTAACCTCCTTTCCCAACATTTCGCTTATACGCCCACAATGTCTAAAGACGGTTCAACAAAGAGAACTTGCTTTCAGGGCTCACCCCCTCGGTGCCATCTACTCATTTGAGGCCCAGGTGGAGTCCTTTCTCTTCATCCAGTGCTACTGACTGCCCTTCTCAGCAGATCTAGAGAGGTCTTTAACCGCTTGCCGGTGGGCCTTTCCTCACACTCCCATCTCCAGGAGTTGATGTGACTACAAACCCTCTGCAGCCAACATAGACTAGTCAGACTTTTGCTTTCCCGCCACGTCGACCGCAAGTTCAGTGTACCACAGTTTTTTGCACTCGCAGGCCTCTCCACTGCATCCTCAAAGGGTACAGTAAGTTTGATGATATAAATGAGCTGAAGTGAGGCCGACCATAGCACAAGGTCTAGTCGGCCTTAATGGTGAAGCTCGGTCTGAATGTCTCCATCTCCCACAGCTCTTTCCAATAGATCTTTCCGTTCTCCACTCCCTCCCCATCTCATCCATCGTGTTTTAAAAGGGAGTCCCCTTTCTTTGTGTATGTGCTTATCAGGCTGTCAGCATAAAGTCAGTAGGGTGTTGGTTCTTTCATGTAATGCCATTATCATCACTAAGTGTCATATCCAATTAATGAATATTCCTTATTAGTTGAATAAAGAAGCTCCAATCTATATCAAATGTTTCACAGTTCAGAATATAGGCTAACTTCTCCATAGCACAGCACTTGGTTAATTTCTCATGGTTTCTATATTCTCAGGATGGAAACTTTTTTCAGTTACAGCACTCCCACAGCCTAATGCAGGGGAAAGTGAAAAAAATGTATATATATTACAGATATTACACATTTTACCACCTGTACTGACATGTAGTGTAGCTATAAATAGCCAAACATAAGCTGAAATGTTTTACTATTTTGGTTGTGCAGAGAATAAGATTATTGACACAAAGAGAAATGATTGTTGAGAAAATATAAATTAAATTACAAAAATTTTATCAAACCTTGTGACTTGTATGATTCAATCCTGAACTGAAGTACAGGTGTTATTGTTGATAAGTGTTTGTAGTAGCGAGAACAGTTGTTTTCTGTTTGCCTTCCCAGGTTAGCAGGAGAGATGAACATGCCTTCCCTTCCAGAGATGCTGTTTGGGGACAACTTCTTACGTATCCAACACATAGATGGCTACGGCATTGGATTCAATGCCATTGATGCCCTTAGGAGAGTAAACAACATGGAGGATGCTGTCAAGGTGGCCTGTGCTCAAGAATGGCAGGAAAGCAGGCAAGATGAGCATGGCAATGTGATACAAAAGAAAGTAGCTTAATATTTGCTTTGTTAACATTTGACATGTGAAAATGTGGCCAACCATTCAAACATTGAGAACCAAAGAACAACCATACTTCTTTAAAATGACAAATGATAGAAAATGGAAAAAATTATTGGCTCAAACTAGACAGTGTAACAGAGTTTCAGTACAGACGGTTTGATATTAGGATATTTTTTGTTGGCACAATTAAGCAAAACTCGAAGTACCCCTCCCTCTGAATGAATGTCAGTCTCTCCACAAACAATTATATTTGAGGTTCTGCCATATCTGCCACTAATGGGCCTTCAGAGACATGTATTGTTAGCAATCAGAGTTAAAGAGGAACATACACTAAATCCAAATAGTTGAATGTTTTCTACCCTGTCGTGCCAAAACAGGCAGAAAAGAAAAACATTAAGAAAAATATCACTGTTTGCTCCACTGAGTGATTGGCTATATGAGGTGCATGTTCAATAATAAGAGATTAGTTCTACTATTGGAGTTATGATTCACATGTCTGAGGTCAATACATAATAAATAATAGGACAACATGAGTTGAACAGTGTCAATCTCTTGTCACCCATACACTGAGAAAATAGGACATCACATGCAGGGACGCTGTCAGAATTCACTTTTTGTTGAAAAAATAAGTAAAGCAGCTAATTCCAAGTATCTCATCTGCAATGTTAACATGAATCTGTGTCATCTCATTCCAGAGCTGATTCTGAACACTCAAAAGAGGTGGTGAAACCTTACGACTGGACATACACCACAGACTACAGAGGCACTCTAATGGGAGAAGATATGCAGATAAAGGTATGGGGTCATTTTCATTAATGGAATCTAACACAAAACTCGCAACAACTTTTGTTATGTTTATTATTAAGGCTCAGAAATATGAAGTGGGATTTTCTGTCTTTACGCAGCTCTGCTTTTGTCTGCGTTAAATTTGTACCTGTTGCTCCTCTGAAGGTGACTGAGACAGCAGAGCGTATCGATATGGAGAAGCTGAAGGCTCGGGAACAGATCATGTTCTTTGAAGACGTGCTGCTGTTTGAGGATGAGCTGCATGACCATGGAGTGTCAATGATCAGTGTAAAAATTGTGAGTGGTGTTATAAGATTTAAGAGGAAAACACATTTGAGTTAAGCATTTACTTGATTTAATAAAAGCTTATTACTATGCAGTAATCTTTTTAGCTTTCATTTATTCAGGGCCTTTTCACTTAGAGTCCACCTCTTTTTTGTAGGGAACACACTCACACAGTTATGCAAATTCACTCTGAAATCTGTGTGTCTTGATGATGCAGAGGGTGATGCCCACCAGTTTCTTCCTGTTGCTGCGTTTCTTCCTACGTGTGGATGGAGTGCTGATAAGAATAAATGACACGCGACTGTATCATGAGGCAAGTTCGTTTCCTTTAGCCAGGATAAAGTTCAATACAGTGTTTCATAATAAGCTATTAATAACATTGAAAATGTGGCAGACGTTATACCATACTAACTATGATAAAAGCTTGAATGAGTAATGAATGATAATTATCCCTTTTCTGTTTTCAGGCTGGAAAGAATTACATGCTACGAGAGTTCAGCACCAGAGAAAGCAAAATAGCGGAACTCAAGGTGAGTTCTTATGACAAGGTATAAGGCACAGCTACAGAGCATGAATCTCCTGAGCTGTGATCAGACTGCTCATGGTTTGTAAGATAGGTTTGTAAATAAATGGTGTTTTCGGGCATTTAAGTTAATTCAGGTCCTCAGGAATAGTAGTTTAATGAGATAATCTGCTTTGAATCCAGTACTGTCCTCTCCCCCCGATTTTTCCAGGACAGTGACCTCTCATGGTCTCCATTAGCAGATGCAGTTGTTTGCTCAGTCTTCATGAAAGTGACTTACTATTGTAATTTTGTATGTATTGTTTTTTTATCACTTTTTTGATGTTTTTATACGTGGGGAGATTGCAACCCCTTTCTATGTTTAAAGATGTTTTCTGGTGTTAAATTTGAATGTCATCCTCGATCCTTTTCCATTCATCCACTGACTTCAGGTTGATGACCTGTAATCCCTTCCAATTGGATGCTGTTACAACCCAGTTTTTGTCTAGGAGGAAGGGAAGCAACACAGCGCCGATGGTGTCTGGCAATGCTAAATAATTTACATAAACAAAAGGTGAACATTGAACAAATTTAAGACACAAAGGGTTAGGGGCGGAGGGTGATGCCAAATCATTAAAAAAAAAGACAAACCCTCTTTCTTAACGCTGGCCCTACTCCCCTGACTGATAGTTTCACAAAAGAAAAACTGTCTGCTAATTAAACTAAACTATCCTTCATATAAGTGACAAAATACATTCAGGCCGCCATCCATAAGGCTTAATGAACTAACAAAAGGAGTCTAGGTGAAGTGTACAATGAAATTAGGAAAATAACAAACTAAACTATAGCCCAACAAAACAAACCCTTAATCCCTGAACGAGTGCCTCACAAGGTAACATTCACTAAATTTCCAGAGCAAATCAATACTTAATATGCACACATAAGTTAACATACGAAGTCAAGAGGCACCGAGGAAGACAGATCATGTTAAATCTCAGCTGCCCCTGGCAACATCACACAGGGCTTCTTGTCCTCTTGCCCACGAGGACAAGAGAGCCGGATTGGTCACTGCGTAATTGGCCTGTGGGCGATGCAGGGCGGTGCGTCAGGAGGAATTCCCTGGAGGTGCATAGGTTGGAGGAGTGCTTCACCTGTGGGGAAATAAGAGAAACTCCCCCACATCTTACTCGGTGATAAGAAAAACGCAGAGGGCCGTAACAGATGCTGTGAGCGTTTTTTGTCTCATGTTCACAGGCAGCTAATTTCATTCAATCTCTTGTCCAGACTCCTTGCTTTGTTACTGACACTCCAGTCATCTTCCATACTTAAGTTACAGGATGAGAACTAAACCAACAGCTCTCTGCATCAAACCATGCACGTACTTCTGCATTTCAGGTTCAGGTGTTTCAGCATGAAACACTGACTTAAATATTTTTGTGTAAAAATGTAATTTGTTCCACACTCTACAAAGGATTTGATTTATGGCTTCATCACAGTACAATCACCAGCCACAACAACAATTCCAGGTGCAAAGTGGGATTAAAATATGCAACATGGTGGAAAGATCTGACAAAGATTACAGTGACCACCTGAAACAATGTTCGACCCTTCACCAGCAATACCATGAATTCAGACCATGTTGACCCGGCAACAGGGGATGGGGGCGTCTTGTTCAGAATCACAAAGAGTTTACAGCATTCAAAATTGAAAGACATACAAACTTGATTGTAAAAGGTTTTTTTTTATGATAGCACACAAACATAACATCAAACGTCACAGAGGCTTAGTTGGCCCCACCAACATTTCAGCTGGTCCCACATTGTAATATTGTACACTATTCTTTTAGTCAAGAGTCTAATCGCTGAGGAAAGGGTCAAGGGAAATTTCTATTAAAATCTGTGCAGTCAAATGTTGCAAGACAGTGTTTCCCTATAATAGTCCAGGCCTCGAACCACCACCAGGCCAACAAAATGAAAAATAACCAGTGCTTTCCACAAGCCCACTACTTATTAAAATCCAGTCAGTTACTTTATTAAGGCTTGTTGTCGAGCAGACAAACCTATACATCCTTTCTATCTCCCAAGCTTGGCCTTTTGTATTGCTCTCTGAGTGAAGTGCACATGCCATGACTCTGCCTCCACCATATTTGACGGTTCTTTTCTTTATCCATTCTTTTCTCTTCCCATTGTTTTGTTACAAGTTAATCCTGGTGTAATCTGTCCAAAGAATCTTCCAGAACCCAACATTTTTAGATTGTGTTGAGTGTTCACAGTGGTTTGCACCTTGTGGTGAACCCTCTGTAGTTACATTTATGAAGGCGTGTCTGTATTGTAGAACATGACAATGATACACCTATCTCCTTGAGTGTTCTTAACTTTTCTAGATGTTGTGAAGGGTTATTTTTTCACCAAGGAAAGAATTCTGCACTCTTCCAGGCCTTTTGTTGTTGCAGTCATTCTCCTGAAGTCTTTGCTATCTGTCAGATAGGTTTGGTTTATTTTTACAGCCGAATGATGGCCTCCTTCACTTGCATCGACACCTCTCTGGACAGCATATTGAGACTTCCCATGAACAGCTACAAAATATATATTCAACATTTGGAATCAACTCCAAGTGCTTGTCAGTCAAGCATTGTCGCATGTGTAAAAACATCAACTTTACTTCCAGCACACTACTGGCCGAAAAGAAGTATGTTTTCTGAAGGCAGTGGAAATGCTGCTGATACACCTAGGGCACCAACTCATACAAACACAGGACAGCACCAGTCTTCAGTCTTCCACTGAAAGAAAGGAGCAAGCCGCCTGAACTTTACCTATCAGCTTACATCGCAACAAAATGGCCCTACATCAGCTGGCCAATTTAGAGCATTAACAATATGCTCAAATGCACTCACAGTATAACCTCACACACATAACATGGGAACTAAATGAATGTTCTTACTTGGGTCGGAAAATTGTTCCAGAACCCACAAACTGCATTTTATCAACAGAAGAGTCCTCACCCTTCTGGAACTCCAATTTGTGCATTTAATGGCCGTGTCTGCCTCTACTGGAGCTTAAATTCTTGCTTTCCCTTCCTCTCCTGACTTTCCAACAGAAGAGGGTTAGGTGCACATCCTCTGGCCCATCCGCATTCATACCAGGGGAAAACGTGGTGGGTCGGTCACATTTATACCCTGGGAGCAGATGCCACAGTCCGGCCTCCTGCTAGCTAATGTCCGGTCACTGGAGAACAAACTTGACAAGCTGAGAGCCAGGATTACAGGACAACAGGAAATTAGGGACTGCTGTGCCTTAATTTTCACGGAGACCTGGCTGTCAACCAAAGTACCGGAATCCGCTGTGCAGTGACAGACTCACTCCGTTCACCATGGCCAAACACACACACACCACCATTAGAAAACTCCATGCTGCATCAGTGCGCAGAAAATGGCTCACCCTGATGCTGTGTTGATTTGCGTGGGACTTCAACCACTGCAACCTACGGACTGTGCTCCCGAAATACTTCCAGCATGTAAACGCAACATCTGTAATGCATACATAGCTGCCCCCGACCACATTTCCCTGTTCCTGTAACCAGCCTACAGACAAAGACTCAAACAACAAACCCGGTGATTAAACAAGTTAAACTCTGGTCTTCAGAAACTGAGAGCATCATGTAGGACTGTTTCTCACCGACATACAGGTATGTGTTTAAAGCTCCGCCACACTGGAGGATTCTTCCATCAACAACAACAGGAGTGTGCTGAATGTGTGACTTGATACATTAGAACCTGTGTTGACAACATTGTGCCCACCGTACAAGTTAGGAAGTTTCCAAACCAGAAGCCCTGAATGAACAGTCAGGTACATCACATGCTGCAAGCCCGTTCAAATGAGATAGTGTACAAAACAGCAAAGTACAGACTGAGGAAAACGATCAAAGAGGCTAAAAAGGAGAACAGGGAAAAACTGGTGAGCTTCTACTCTGATGCCGGGCAGATGTGGCTGGGCCTGCAACACATCACAGATTCTAAAAGCGCCACCACAGAGATCACCAACTCCACCATAACCCTGCCTGTACAGTTCAACCAATTCTACGCCCGCTTCGAGACCTCCAGCAGCAACATACAGGGAAGGCACTCACACACCCAGATAAATCACCAGCTGATGTACACAAAGCCCTGAGGAGAATTACCAAAATTGGAAAAACAGCATCAAATAGCCTTGTGATGAACACTGGTACCCTGCAAGGATGTGTTCTCAGCCCCATGCTCTGCACACTGTTAACATACGACTACATCACCTCTCACAAATAGTGGCTCCAAAGTCTACAGGCCGGTGGCGCTGATGTCCCACATCATGAAGACCCTGGAGAGGCTCATCCTGGAGCAGCTCAGGCCCATGGTCAGGCCATAATATACCTGCTGAATTGAGTCTACGCCCACCTGGACAAGCCGGCTAGCACTGTGAGGGTTTTTTGACTTCTCCAGTGCTTTCAACACCATCAGGCCAGCTCTACTGGGCGAGAAACTCACAGCAATGCAGGTGGTTGCCCCCGTTTTGTCCTGGATTGTGAACTACCCGACTGGCAGACCACAGTATGTGCGCTTGCAGCACTGTGTGTCTGACAGTGGTCGGCAACACCGGGGCCCCACAGGGGACGGTCCTCTCTCCCTTCCTCTTCACCCTCTAAACCACGGACTTCAGCTACCAGACAGAGTCCTGCCATATCCAGAAGTTTTCTGATGACTCTGCAATAGCTGGATGTATCAGCAAGGGTGAGGATGCTGAATACAGGGCTGTGGTGGGTAGCTTTGTCACATGGTGTGAGCAGAACCACCTGCAGCTTGACAAAGGAGCTGGTTGTGGTTCTGAGGAGGGTCAGGACACGGTATGACCCCTGTTTACATCCAGGGGGTAAGCGTGGACATTGTGGAGGAGTATAAAGACCTGGGAGTGTTCATAGACCGTAAGCTGGACTGGGCTAAGAACACTGATGCCCTCTACAAGAAGGGCCAGAGACTGAAGTCCTTCAACATTTGCCGGACTATGCTGAAGATGTTTTATGAGGCTGTGGTGGCCAGTGCTCTCCTGTTTGCTGTTGTGTGCTGGGGCAGCAGACTGAGGGTTGCGGACGCCAACAGACTCAACAAACTGATCCGCAAGGCCAGTGACGCTGTGAGGGTGGAGCTCGACTCTCTGACGGCGGTGTCAGACAGGAGGATGCTGTCTAAGTTGTCAGACAGTCTGAGTCAACAGACTGGACTCATTACATTGCCAGCAATAGCCGCACATATCAATGCTTGCACTAAATACTTAATGTACAGAACGCACATATTGTATATATTTCATATTTTATTTTATATGCTTATATTTCTACTCTTGCATTGAGCAATTGTAACAAACACAATTTCCCCCTGGGATCAATTAAGTATTTCTTATTCCGATTCTGATTCTGAATACCATCCTGAAATTTGCAAATGACCCCACAGTCATTGGCCTTATTATTGGCGGTGTCGAAACAGCATATCGGTGTTAGGTGGCAAGAAAAATGTGAGTAGAACAATCTCACCCTCAACACAGACAAGACCAAGGAAATGATTGTAGACATGAGAAAGGAGAACTCATTAGCCGCTGATCATCCGTGGACTGGAGGTGGAGAGGGTGAGCAGCTTCAAATTCCTGGACGTCTATATCAGTGATGACCTCACCTGGACTCTAAACACCACCCAGCTGGTCAAGAAAGCACAACAGTGGCTGTACTTCCTGAGGAGGCTGAGGAAATTTGTCATGTCACCAAAGATCCTCAGTAACTTCTACAGCTGCATCATTGAGAGCACCTTGACCAGCTGCATCACCGTGTGGTATGGGAGCACCACTGCGATGGACCGCAAGCACCTGCAGAGAGTGGTCAAGACCGCTGAGAGGATCGTCAGGACATCTGTTATGTTAAGGACTCCGACCACCCCCAACATGGACTGTTCACACCTCTGACAGAAGGTACAGAATAGTTAAATGCAGGATGTCCAAACTGAGGAACAGCTTCTATCCAACAGCAATCAGACTGTTAAGTTAAATACTCACTGGCCCTGACACCACCCTGGATAACAGGACAGATCCTTCTAAAAAGCACACACATGCACACACAGCACACCAGCTGTCAAATGGCCAGAGAAAAGGGCCAAAGAGCATACTTGGTTTATATGCTCCAGGTCCTGATGATGTTAGGTGTTAATCCACTCACCCGCGGAACAAGAAGCATGAGGTGCGGATCCTGGAGAGAAAGAGTACACACAAACGGACAACACTGGGGTTGTAGAACGCTCCATGCGCCTGCGTAGTACCACTGAGAGACGGCGTTCTCTAATTTGTGAACGGTGCTTCATATGCTTGCACATATGAAAGAGGAAGTGAACCAAAGAAATGCTACATGTATATGTAGTCTGTTCCTAAGGCCCACACTGTTGTTTTTGTTTGTCTGTCTGTCTGATTGTTAGGCTGCCGTTTGGTTTGTATAGCCATGTAACAACGCATTGAACAATGGGCAATTCCCCTTGGCAAAGTTTGCAGAATTATGCAAAGTGTGCATAAAAGGCTCAGAAATCTGCAAGAGATTCTTCACGCATGGGATGATTTTACAGTTAAACAGCCCTAGAACCTCTCGTGGACTAACTGGGAACAATTCTCAAAGTCTGCAAGACCTTGATGGTGGACATTTGGAGTGGGTGTCAGACTGAAACTTAAAGTTACCTCTATAACCACAAATTCTGCTTCAACAGAAGCAGAGTTAAGTTCATTTAACATATAGCCATATAACAAAAATATTTCTTGTTAGTATAGACCCCAGTTCAACACCACTGTAAACATCAATCTTAATAATAAACACAAAGCTATCAATATCTCTCTGATGGTGGCAATCAGAGCAGACCATTTTCATCTTTGTTATGGTTGATAATGTAGTTTAGCTGTTGTATTGGCCTTAAAAAATAGGCTACTAAGTGCATGTATGGTTGTTTGGTCGCAGTTTTCTATAATAAGGTCTGTCTGTAAAAACCCTTGGCCCTCATCACAACATAAAGACTTCCTACATTACCAATATTTGCCGAATCTGTATTGGAAATTAGATAAAAAGATTAAAAAAACGTATAATGTAAATTTGCTAAAATCTTACCTATGGTACAGCATTTGCATGCAAATGTTATGTGCACCATGCATTTTAATTTAAAATTGTAATTTTGGTGATTGACAGTAATTATATATTAAACTTTAAATGAAACGTTCATTCTTTACCAAATTTATGCCTTTGGTAACAGAATCTCAATTAAATTCTTGAGGATTAATTAAAGGCTCCTGCCCTTTATTCATTGTTGTCATTCTAACAAATGTTACTTTCTCTTTCAGAATGTTCCTGCTGCACTGTACACTGATCCAAATGAGATCGCCCAGCACTTGTCCCTGAAGCTGACAGTGTGTGAGAAGCTGGAATTTCCCGTGCCACATGCTCAGACAGCTGTTAATGAAGTTCTCCAGTGACCAGTACAATATAAGGTGCACACTGATGTGTTGTGTAATTAAAAACAGGAATAAATAGCACATCATTAATCTTACAGTAACATGACCATTGATCTCCTCTTTAATTATCTGAGGAATTGTTTTATATGTGACCATTATGTTGATGTGCTCTTGAAATTCGGCCACCTTTGAGAGTTTGATTGGTTTTTCAGTGTATTAACATGCATTGTCAACTTTCAGCATTTGACAAACTGTAAAGCTTGGTAGGATAGTTGTATCCATACTTTTAATATTAGTGTATTCATGACATATTTGTAAGACACTGCAGAAAATGGAAACAAAGTCGGGCATCCAAAAAAATCTGTAAATATGGTTATTTCTCTACAGTGACTTATCGAAGTTGAAATAGTTTAGTTTCCATTTGCAAGTCAAACACCTTTAGAATCTATGTGATCATGTCTACCATATGGCCAAATAAATTTTGTTTGTGCAAATATAACTAGCTTGATTTACTTGCACTGTAATCTTGTTTTCTTTTCAGGAATGTTCTTGAATGAACCTGTGAAATCACACCAAAAAGAGTCTAAGATGACAAGATTGATAACATAACTAGACTTGCCAGCATATATGAGTGGGCCCTCGCCTGGCCACAGTGGAGAAGTGACCAACGAGTATATATTCAGGTTATTCCAAAGAAATTTGAACCAGAGGGATTACTTCCAGTTTCCAGTTGGTGGCATTGTTCAGCCATTCTGCCTCAGCTGCCAAATATTGTCCTTGTGGTGTGTTCATGTAGTGACTCTCATTTTACATGTCAAGTTTGAGGCAGATTGGAGCATGCGTAGTGACGTTACAACTAGGGTTGAGCCGAATACACGGATAAAATAAGTATCCGGTAAGGATAATGTACTTTAACGAGCACGAGTACCATCCGAGTTAAATGTCACACATCATTCCCTGATAGGCCAGCCACACACAGAGCTCTGTACGGTCATACATGTACACAAAGAAAGCCAGTTATGCAACTTATCTATTCAATGCACAATATTCACATTAATATCAATGCATATTTACAGCATCTGTTCAATTCACAATATTTAGCTTCTCAGTTCAACTATTTGTTCTGCAGAGGAGCTGTTCCTGCAGCACAAGGTTTTTACATATAGGTTTTGCCTTGAATATGGCCATAAATATGACTATTTCCTTGTATTAAAGTAGTCCTGTGTACTTAAATAAATACCACTACTATACAGTATGATGCCGTGCATCTCCTGCTCCTGCAAATATTTCTAAATAAAAAACCTTTTTAAACAAAAGAATGGATTTGGTCAACAGAAACGCTGGGGTGCTTTTATTTTGACACACAAACAGAAAGTGTTGCAACCATTTATAAATAAATAAACTCAACAGATAAACATTAAAACTCAGGTGAAAGATAATTTTCTCTGTTTATTGTGCTGTGAACCACAATGTTTATCTGTCTATGTTACTAACGTATTTCTGACACTTCCTGAAGCCGTTTCAAAGTAAAGGCACTCCAGCGGTACACTTTCTAAATCCATTTGTTCTAACGGGGCTTTGATTGTTATTGGAGACCGGAAGATGCTCGTCTTCATACTGCAGTGTCCTGGTATTAAGTTTAGTACATAATCCGACTTGGATTCAAGGAAATGCAGTAGATAAACCAGGCTCCGCCGCCAGTATCGGACACACTGTCCGTGTGAACAACAGACAACCGACACACAGCTGATCTGCGGTACAACCTCAGCCACTAAGTCCACGGGGGATCGACAGTGAAGACTGTCGAGATCGACCATTAGATCACGATCGACGGATTGGCAACCACTACTTTAGGAAAAAGTAAATGACTAGGAGAACCTTTTTTGAGGTGGAGCAAATTAAAAAGCTAAGTCATAGAATTTCACCGCCACGCCATGGACACGGATAAATCATCTTTGCGGACTAAATTTGATCACAGGGTTCCTCAGGGTTCTGTGCTCGGCCCAATTTTATTTACCTTATATATGCTTCTATTAGGAAACATTATCAGGGAACACTGCAAATTTTCCCTGCTATGCGTTTGATACCCAGCTATACTTATCAATGAAACCAGAACAAAGTCATCAACTAACTAAACTTCAAGCATGTAAGAACATTAAAACCTGGATGACCTGCAAGTTTTTCAGCTTTCAACACCATAATTCCCCAGAGATTAATCACGCTGAGCACTGGATCCCTCATAAACAGCCCACTGCTGTTTTCACTGCTTACACACGACTGTGCAGCCAGACACAAGGGGAATCTAATCGACCAGTTCGCAGATGATACCACAATACTGGGGCTGGTACACGGAAAAGAGGACACAATGTAAAAAAAGGGAGTCGAACATCTCGAGAGCTGTAGATAAAATAGCCTGGTGCTCAATGTCGACAAGGCTTAGGACATGATCATCTACTTCAGGAGGTTACAGTCTGAGCACACATCTCTCAGCATCAGCGGCTCTATAGTAGAGAGAGTAAAGGATGTCAGGTTCCACCGAGTGCAGATCTCTGAAGTCCTCAACTGGTCAAAGAACACCACTCTGATTGTGAAAAAGGCCCAGCAGAGACTGCACTTTCTGAGGAAACTGAAACAAACATTATTTCCAACCAGAATTGTCACTACTTGCTACAGAGGCATGGTGGAGAATGTGCTGACATCTTGCATCTCAACCTGGCATCCCAGTTGCAATTAGTCGGACAAAAAGGCCCTGCATAGGATAGTGAGGGGCGCTGAGAAGGTCATTGGATTCTCCCTACCCTTTGTCAAGTACCTCTTGCAGAGCTGGTGCCGGATCACAGCACTGAACATTCTTAGAGACTGCCCCCATAAACCTTTTGAACTGCTACCATCAGGCAAATGGTACAGGAGGCTTAAAACAAGAACTCCCAGACTGCTAAACAGCTTCCTTCCATAGGCTGTTCGGCTGCTCAACGCGTGACTTTCTGCACTAAGTTTGCACTTAACTCACAGCGACTAATTGGGCACTACAGCCAGTGTATATTTTACTATTTAACATCTTAGTTTTAAGATGGATATTTTATCACTACATTAACAATAGATGGGACTCAGAGACAATGTGTGTGTTTTATTTTGTATTTGTATGTGTGATCTCCTTTCGTTTTTTAAATCGTATTTAGTCATCCCAGGGAACCGCCATTTCATTCTTCCTGCACTACTGTTGTATGTCTGGTTAAATGACAATAAAGTCTGATTTGATTTGATTTCCAGTTATAATGCTTGCACTTAAATACCTCAGAAATGCACTATCTAATGATATAGCTACTGTAGATGACATTGCCCGTGCCTCCAACGAAACCTTTGATTCTCATATAAAATATATTTTTGATAAAGCTTATAGTCAGATATGCTCCTATAGGTCAAGAATATCAAGAGACACATTACACACAGAGCCTCTCTTTCCTCCTCTTCCTCTTCATCACATTAATGTCTCATCAATACATATGATTGTTGACTTGACTTATTCCCCAGAGTCCTTGTGCTTTATCGTTTACAGATCCAGGATCGCTGATGCAGCCACATCGTGAACGTGAATCTTGACCATGATGGTGGATGGTAGATTGTGATCATGGATGGTCATTATGGTGGCAGCTGAACATGGATTTTTAATACAACTAGATTGCTCCCTTCATCTCTGTGGGACATTTTCTTTTGTACAAATACTTAAAATACAAATACATTGATAAACCTCTTCATTTTAGTTAGACACTGCCTTTTCTTATCAATGGTGTAAATATTGTTATTTTATTGATGTGCTCTGCTACTTGCAGCATCTGTTGCACTTCTGTTTGTCCTGGGAGAGTGATCCCTCACGTGTTGCTCTCTCTTATGTTTCTAGGTTTTTTCCCCCTGTTAATAGGGGGGGGGTTAGTAATTTGTGTATGTGGTCCACTTTTCCAGTATTTTATGTATTGATCAGATCTTAGGGAGAAAGTCAACTTCTCCATGCAGTGTATTTCATTAACATTATCGGCCCCATCGTCCATTGATGGTGGGTTTGTCTACAGCTTCTTGCTCGCCACCAGTAGTACTTTGTAAAGGTACTCATCGTGAGTCCTGAAATTATCTGGGATTTTGCCCAAGTATAGTGTGACAAAATAACAGTCAACTTCCATTCCAAAGATATTCCTTATTTCTTTTGCATCCTCTTGCCAGTATGATTGAATCAAAGTTCAGCCCCAAAGGACATGGTCCGAAGTGGTCCGCCATTGATTTACCACACTGCCTCTAGCAGATATCTTGACCCTGAGAACCCTGCTTTACAAATTTCAGTTTTGGAGTCAGAAAATTGTATAATGTTCTTTCAGCAGAATTCTTGCCATGACATTGAGTTGGTAGTCCTAGCTTGACACTCCCAGATATCATGCCAGTCCTTCAGAAATTTTCAGCCAGAGTTAATCTCCCATTTTTGTTTGACCTGAACGGTACAATAATTTTTTGAGTTTTGTAACCTGTTATATATTTTGGATATAAGATGTTTGTTGTCTCTAGTCTCATAAGAATCAATAAACATATTGACCAGATTTGGCCCACTGCCCTCCGATTGTTTAATTTCTTTATTAAAATAGTCCCTAGCCTGGAGATATCTGGAAAAAGTCTTGATTTTCAAGGATGTAGTCATTTGAAAGATGGGTAAAATGCTGTAAGTCATTACCAGTGGTTATAGCACAGTAAACTGTTACCGCATTGTATGCCCACCGCTTAAAGGGGTGGCTGTGGTTTAGAGGTAGAGCGTAGTCCTCCAACCAGAAGTTCGGCGGTACAATCCTCAGTCTTACCCATCTGCATGCGTGTCCTTGGGCAAGATACTGAACCCCTAAATGGCCCCTTATGGATGTTGAATGCCTCAAGTTTAAACATTTTGCAAGTCTTGAACTATACTCTGAGGGCAACCTTAATCCAATTGGTTTGATTTATCCAGATAAGTATCCTTATGACTGTAATTACCTAATATAGACTGCTGGTGATTCGAATTGCTATAATTCCTAATCTTTCCATCTGGCTTAATAGGGTTGCAACAGCATACTAGTGGTTCCAGCTGGGCAGCAATGAAATAGTCCTCAATGCATGGAAGAGAGAATCCACCCTTTTCTTCAGGTAATTGTAATGTCCCATTAACCAGGGGCTTCTTACTGTGCCACACAAATCTTGAAATCATCCTATACCATTCACTGAAATCTTTAGGGGGAACTGCAGCAGGAAGTGACTAGAATAGGTACAGACATATCTAGAGGCAGCAATGTTAAGATCAGTTAAGATCTTCTTTAATTTTCTTAGTAACACATCCATAGTTAATGTCATATATTGTGCTGATATGTTCCTTCATTACATGGTCTACCACATGCAATGTCCACCTAATGTTTTCCTGTGTTTGTCTTTCTTGAACAAATCCTGTTTGGTTGGCTTCTATTAGTTCAGAGACAATATGTTCAAGCCTTCTAGTGATAATCAATGCAAATAGTCGGTATTTAAAATAGATATTGGTCTATATCAGGGCAGCGCAATTTGTTTTGGCCTGTCATGTAGCTCAACCCTTGGGACAAACATGACATTAAAAGAAAGAAGGGCGAATTATTTTCTGCCACAACTGCTGTCTTTCAAGGCTCACTGCAGTTCCAGATCTAACCACACTTTTATATAGGGGAAATTGTGGGGCGCTGTGGCATTTTTGTTAGCAAAGATCCACTGCCTCACAACATCACGAGCCAGGCAGGTAAATGATGGAGCGAATGAAGCAGTGACACACTGATAAGAGGAAGTTTAGAAAAAACTGTCAGGAGGAATATTTTATTATAGAAATAAATTCAACCGCAGTTTTTCTCATTTGCAGACAGAGAGTTGATGTTTTAAAAGAATATAATATCTGCCGCCACTACGAAACAAAGCATTCCCTAATTTTTTTGAAGTAGCAACGAGGACCGAAAGGATAAAGCTATTGACTTGCTAGCTCAACTTAACTCTCAGCAACATGCTCTGTTGCAGCCGTCATCAGCACAAGAGAATGCAACGGGAGCAAGTTATCAGATATCCGCTCTGATTGCGAAGAGTGGATGAGCTTTTTCAAGCAGGGACTTTGTGAAACAGCATCTGACCATAGCTGCTGAAACTGTTTGCAGGTGTCCTAATCAGGCACAGGCTTTCTCCCAGATCAGCTTTTCCCGGATCACTGTTACCCTTCGCATCAAAGACATGGCTCAAGACATCCTTGAGCAAATCATAAATTGCTCAAGGATGTTTGATCACTTCAAGCAAAAACTGCTATTGCTCAGCAGACATGTCTCAGCAGGTCTACTTTTAACATTCAAATGATAACAAAAATAATACAAACATTTTAATGATGTTATTATTTATATCAAAATACCATATTATAATCTATTCCAGGCGAATTTCCCTGTTTTTTATACCCGGATATTACACTGTTCTTTTTCTTATCTTGTCTCCACATTTAGGAAATTTGGCCTTTGAGAGGTAGGCTTTGTGGAAGAGAATTGACAGAAGTACATCGACATTCTCAGAAATCTTGAGAAGGAGTTTGACAGGCACTTTGAAGATTTGAGAGACAACGCAACAGCCTTTGAGCTTTTTGCTCAGCTCTTCTCTGTTATTGTAGATACAGCAAGTGAAGAGCTTCAAATGGAACTAACTGAACTCCAGTCTGATTCACTACTCCAAAACAAGTTCAGAGTTGATACAAGGCAGGATGGATCCATGCTTTCATGTTGTTTACGCCAAATTCTGACCCTACCATCTGAATGTCGCAGCTGAAATCGAGACTCATCAGACCAGGCAACGTTTTTCCAATCTTCTATTGTCCAATTTTGGTGAACCTGTGCGAATTGTATCCTCAGTTTCCTGTTCTCAGCTGACAGGAGTGGCACCCGGTGTGGTCTGCTGCTGCTGCAGCCCATCTGCTTCAAGGGTTCGACGTGTTGTGCGTTCAGAGATGGTATTCTGCATACCTTGGTTGTAACAAGTGGTTATTTGAGTTACTGTTGCCTTTCTATCATCTCGAACGACTCTGCCCATTCTCCTCTGACCTCTGACCTCTGACATCAACAAGGCATTTTCGTCCACACAACTGCCGCTCACTGGATATTTTCTCTTTTTCGGACCATTCTCTGTAAACCCTGGAGATGGTTGTGCGTGAAAATCCCAGTAGATCAGCAGTTTTTGAAATACTCAGACCAGCCCGTCTGGCACCAACAACCATGCCATGTTCAAAGTCACTTAAATCCCCTTTCTTCCCCATTCTGATGCTCGGTTTGAACTTCAGCAAGTTGTCTTCACCACATCTAGATGCCTAAATGCATTGAGTTGCTGCCATGTGATTGGCTGATTAGCTATTTGTGTTAACAAGCAATTGAACAGGTGTGCCTAATAAAGTGGCCGGTGAGTGTATATTTAACACACTGTTCAATCACAAACTGTGGCTACAACTTAAGAGTTTCTATGTCTAATATGTATTCCTATACTGTTAACAGCAGTAAACATTTGTTATAGACACATTTAATCCAGGTTAATTTCAGGTTGGACAGTTTACGATTGAGGACTCTTCACATCACATTGATAAACACTTACCTGTGAAGGTTGTAACTGCTGAATTTGATCCATCAACTCATTCTAGTTTAATAATTTATTATATATAATAATTCAAAAATAAATTATGTTTTAAGAATGTTACTACCACCTCTAAAAACAACAGAAATTGAGTAAAAGGTAAGAAACACAATCTGAGAATAAAGAGAATCAAGTTCTGTTGGTCTGTCATCTCAGAGGAAACTGAAGGTGGTTTATTGACATTATCTCATTAAAGAATTAAGGATGTTGTTATCCAGTCTCCTTAACATCCTGAAGAATGGCACCAAACATGCTGCTGCATACACGAGGTCTTCTTTTTGTTGAGATCAGTCTTCATAATGGATGATATCCGGTTGAAGTACAATATGCCTACTGTTAAGCCCGGCCTAGGACAAACTTGAGCATAACATAAGTTTGACTCCCGTCTTTCCCCACTCCCAAGTATGACCAGTGCCACAGCAGAATTGCTGTCCAAAACAAAAGTGATTTAATTTATAAATCAGGTAGAAAATATGTCAGGAAGAGCACAGCCAAAATAGCAAACACAACAATCTATGATACCAAACTAACTAACCTGTATCCAAAAGAAAAGAAAACACAGGGATCTTACCTACCTCCCTAAAATAAACAGGAGAAAAAGAAAAAACAAAAGGGCTTCTCACCCCTACAACTACCAGGACTGCTCAGAATATTATTCACAGGTTTTGAACAAAGAAATACTCAATATACAATACAATGTAACGATCACAAAACAATACAGATCAGACAGTTTTCAGAAAACGAAGGCACGGTCGTGTTGGGAGCCAGAAAAAAGGCCAAGGACAACCGGCATCGGCAGGTGACTTTTTAAAGTCAGCTCCATTAGCCTCCACTCCAATCACCAGCCGGACCTGAAACTCGGACAAAGGCAAAACCACAGAATAGGGTGAATAGCACCACCCTCAGGCAGGGAGGGAGAACAACACCATAAAACACATAAACACACACATACACACAATATGACTCAGAGTCATAACACTACTCACATACGTAGTATGGAGGTATTTTTTTTTTACGTCCAACATGATGAGTGGATATAATGCACCTAATGTTGGTTTCCACCTGCCATAAAGCAGAAAAGAAAAAAAGAAGGATGAGGAGTGGATGTGATCAGTTCCTGTCCTCCACTTTAATGGAACTGAGGCTGTAGATAACAGAAGATAATAAGAATAGAACATAAATATTGAATTGAAGATAGACCAGTTATTTAAAAAGGGAAGTGGAAGAGAGAGAGATCTGTAAGAGTTGTGTACTATCAGGTTTAAGCTGAAACAATAACAGTGATAAGCAACAACTCATATAATAATAATAATAATAATAATAATAATAATAATAGAAATTGCACTACAATATGCAATGTCAGAATATTCATCAATTATAAATAAGAAAGTAAAATAAATGATAGCAAACTTATTGTCAAAAAAGAAGGGGAGTTTATACTTTAAATTCAATCCAACAGTGGTAAAAAGCTAAAACCAGTTATGATTGTAAGAGGAAAAATTATATTTCTAATTCAACCAGGTTGTCCATTGTAGGAAAACTGTGAGCATAGAGGCTCAGGGACAATCAGACACATCCTCATTCAGTGCAAAATTGACTCAATTAAAGAAAGACGCTGTTTTACGACCTGGGAGCTCCTGAAGAGACTATTTACCCTGCAAACTTTACTCCACCTGGACAATTGGACTGAAATGAAGATGCTGGTAGAATGCCCTATACTGTCAATAAACAGTAGAGGGCAGCAATGCGCAATCGAGGTGTCTAGTCTGCCCAATCCAAAGAAGAAGACGGCATTGACGTGATTGTTAGTATTTTTACGACAGTTCAGATACAACTTCTGCCAATAAGGCTTCTTGCTACACGAGAGTTCCTATTCATGAGGCAGTCCGTCCTTCGGTTTATTAGGGCAGCGTGCAATTTAGGTCACAGCGTTGTGCAGAGAAACGGGCCGTTGAGCAGTGTCAACTCATCCACCGCACCGGAGATAGGCACCGGCATTTTTAACAGATTTGGTTTTTACTTTCAGGTGTCCAGAAAAACCAGCATGTCGTTCCCCGCGAGTTCCCAGAGAATGGTGTGGGTTGACCTGGAGGCAAGTCACTGGGATGGGTATCTGCCATGCATGTATGATATGAAGTGCCACGTCAATTAATGGGCGATGTTATTTAACAACCTGTGTGACACTAACTGATGTGAAGGACAGAACCAAATGTAACTTAAATTTAAAATACAAAATGTATTAACGTTTTGCCTTCCTGCCTTTGTTTTCTGAAGAACGCTGGTTAAATTCATACAGATTAACATATGGTTGCAGCGTAGCAATGTGTGGTGCGTACAGAGTAGCATGCTACCATGCCTTTAAACAATATTTAACACATGCTTAATACATTTTGTACACAAACATTCCGCTTGAACTCCAGTTGTTGAATGTGTGGTAAAGCACACAAGCACACTGCTGACAGCAGTCAGCAGTGTGCTGACAGCAGTAATGTTATTCAGATATGGTAACAGTAGATATTTCTAACAACACTGTCTGGTGTTCATGATTTGAAACTACAGCATAATTTTGTTTCCATCGATTCTTGCTCCCCTCCTGTGGTACCAGTACTGCTGTCAGTCAGGCACAGAGATGCCATATAAATACACAACGTACTGTTGCCTTTTAATGTTGCTGTAAACTACACTTCACATTATTTGACACTGCAATGTATGAGAGCAGGCTCAAAGGTCAAATTTTGGTTGGAAGGAACTGCCCAGAAGGAATCTTCCATCTGTGTAATTCGTTTTCATTCCTTTAGGCTGGCTTTTCAAAATATCTGATATAATATCTGACAGATAGTAGATGAAGACTCAATCTTTATGTTTTTTGTGTACTTTTTAGATGACCGGTCTCGACATTGAGAAGGACCAGATCATTGAAATGGCATGCATTATTACTGACTCAGACCTGAACATTTTGGCTGAGGTAACAGAAGCCTAAACGCCCATGGACTGCCTCTTGTCTTCTAACTGCCTTGTAAAGTAAACACTTTTTTTTTTTTCGATTGACAGGGGCCCAACTTGATAATTAAACAGCAGGATGAGTTGCTTGATGGGATGTCCGACTGGTGTAAAGAGCATCATGGAAATGTAAGCTTTCTATGTGGTCAATGCAATTCGTAGGAACATAATCAGGTCTAAAATCGGCCCGCTTATCCTCTAGTGTGCAGCAGCCTTCAGTTTTAAGTGATGTTCACAGCCAGTGTTTTGCCATTGTGTTGTAGTCAGGACTGACGCAGGCTGTACGGGATAGTAAAATCACCCTGGAACAAGCAGAGTATGAGTTCCTGTCCTTTGTCCGACAGCACACCCCACCTGGAAAGTGTCCCCTTGCTGGTGAGTTACTTTTTGGCACCAGCAGCAGAAATGTGATGTTATTCAACTGGTTTGGCTCCTACAATCATGTCAAATGGTTTATTTTCCTGCAGGTAACTCTGTGCATGCTGACAAGAGGTTTCTGGACAAGTACATGTCGCAGTTTATGTACCACCTTCATTACAGAATCATTGATGTCAGCACAATCAAGGAGCTTTGCAGGCCAGTATGATTGTGGGGTGTTTATTTTTGAGAAAAATTATGAAAACTTTCTTAGCTTTGACTTTCTACCCTTTTCTGAGTGCTCTGTTTTTGTTCAGATATGATTGTATCCGTATGTCTAAAGAAGCATTTGAATACTTGAATTCCCATTCATCTATCACCTGTCCTCTTTAAGTAGCCTCATGATACGGAAACACTCAATAATAATAAATACAATATTATTTTTTCTCGCCTATTTAGCATGCCTATTGGGAACTTTCCTTGCACGTCTAATTAAGGCCTTGTTTGGACTGTTACTTTCAACTGACTTTGACATGATTTTCAATTTTCTTGTAATGTATTCTGACTATTTCAGATGCTCCAATACGCTTGCACTTCTATATTGTATCTATGTATATCTTGTTTTCAAACAGGTAAATACATTGCAATTATAAACATCCAACCCCACCACATTCAAATTAATATTTAAATTTCAAATAAAAAGTGACAGCTCTGGGCCTTGTTTGAGTTTGACCACTGAGACTCTTGGTTCATGGGTTTAAATATCAAAGGCCCACTTTTAACATTGCATTGCTGAGTAGGTTTTGTGATTATTCCCACACTCAGAGATTAGTGTTTCTATTTGGTAGTACATCACGTAGGGATATCGCAATGAACCAATTTTATGATATACGTGGTTTCATAACGTCATGGTTTCATAACCGTAAGAATTGTAAAAACTATGATATCTATCTACGGTGTCCAGCCTCTTGTGAGTCACGTAATTTGTGTGTGCGGTGAAATCTCTCGCCAATCAGTTTTGTGTGTGTGCGAGCCACTGAAACATTAGTTGAGAAGAGGTAACTGACGAGGAGTTCATAGCGAGAGGAGAAATCCTTGTTTACTTTTGGTTTCTGAACAGCTCTGAAGCAGTGGCTTTCACCCCCCCCCCCGAACCAGTACAGTATGCCCCTTTACTTTTTCACAACTAGTCAACACTTAAACAGAACAACTTCCGTTGGTGACACTTTCACCAAAAAAGTCCCAAACGGATACACTGCTTATGATGACAGGAAACCAATTCACTGACCAACCTTCCACAATAAGGCAACTAAATAAAATAGCTTACATAAATTACTTTGAAATATCCGAAAGTTACACTATGTTAACTAACTGGATATAGTTGATGATAATAATTAATATTTTAGTTCATTATCTTTATTATTGGCTGTATATTGCTTGATGTCTTTTTCCTTCTATAGTATCGAAAATCGTGATATTTCCTCTGACGTCAATCGTAGCCCCAAAATAATTATTGTGACATCCCTAACATCAGGACATGGAAAACACTTTCTGTATGACAAGTCTAATGGAGAAAAGTAATTTGGGATTGTTTTTGTTCTGGGCATTTTCAGACGGTGGTTTCCAGAGGAATACAAGATGGCACCTCATAAGAAAGCCACCCACAGGTAAATGATTAGAAATCCCCTTTAATATAATGTAATGTTTGTTTAGACTATAATGATAGATCCATATTGTTGCACCATCTGCAAAAATAAGTCAAGAAGAGATGTTTTTTCCTCCAGACACCCTTCTTTTTAATGCCATTATGTATTTATTTTCTTTTGTATTTTGCCTAATCCATTAGCTAAACTGCTTATCCATTGAGGGTCACAGTGGGACTGAAGCCAATCCTAGCTGAGAGGCAGGGCACACCTGCCCACTAGGTTGAGGGTGAGCTGCTGCCTTAGGTGAAGAATTTAAGTAGCTCAGGGTTTTGTTTATGAGTGCAAGGAGGATGGAATAGGAAATGTACAGGAGCATCATCAGACTACAATTAATTGTAATAAAATTGTGATCGCGATTCACACCCATGTGAAATTAATTCCTATTCATGATTCTGCTGCATTTTAACTGGAAACTTCAGCTGCATCAACACCAACCAAGGACAATGCATAGTTACCTCACATGCTGCAGAGTAGCAGAGAACTGGTACTAAAATAGAGCAAGTGAGAGAAAAGCAGAGTAACGTTTGTGTTGAGGACTACTAAAAATAATAAAGATTAATCCTGAGGAAAACACAACTGAAGATGGTTAGAGTCAGACCTGGTATTGACATCTGTCCCGAATGTGCCTCTTGTGCAATATACGGCTGTGGCTCAGGAGGTAGGGCGGGTCGTCTACTAACTAGGCGGTCTGCGGTTAGATTCCTGTCGTCCGCATTCAGCATGCCAAAGTCTTGTATAAGACACTGAACCCCAAGTTTGCCCCTGAAGACATCGCAGTGTTTGAGTAATGTATGTTATAGAAAGATGTTTCTACTTGACATAATGTAGCTGACCTAGCCAGACGACAATCATCTTGAGCTTAACTTGCGTCTTTGCACATATCCTACTGTCTATAATTATACTGTGAATACCTGCTCCCCTGTTTGATTTGGTTTTCGTTTGGATGTAACTATTGTTGGATCCCTTGTTCAAACAAAACTGTGCATAACACAGAATAAACACAGGTGGTCAATGCTGAAGCATGAAGTTGTTCCATAAGCTGTAATGGATGTTTACAAGGAATGATAATTTTCCAGTTTAACAACAGAATAACTTTTAAACCTGTCTGCTGAGGTATCTTGCATAATCATACTTAGTTCTCTTAATTATTAAGCATGCTAATTTCAAGAAAGAATGATAGTAAAACCTGCAAAAAAATCCAAGTAGAAATTAAATTCTAAAGAAGGTTCAGAAGAACACACATGACAAAAGGAATTCATTCACATCTTTTGTTTTCTCCTTTAGGGCCTTGAATGACATCCGAGAGAGCATTAAAGAGCTGCAGTACTACAGAGCCAACATCTTCAAAGCAACAACCGAAGAGAAGAAGTGCAAAGTTGTAGAAAATGGTGACAGCAACAAGAATTGTCACATATGAATGCGACAGTATTCAGTGTTGTGTTGCTGCATTTCCTAAAGAAACCCGTTCATTGATTTTAGTAATCATATATATAGATGCCCATTGATACTTTGTTCCAGTATTATTCAAAAGGTCAATGTTGAGGTTTCATCAAAGGGAGCTAGATTCTATTACCAGTTTATAAAATAAATATTTAATAAATCTAAATTTAAAGGAGTAATATTTGAAAGTGACATTTTTACTTTGCAGTTTTTGTATTTTCTCAACATCTGTAATCTGGGTTTCTTTACTTTATTTTTTTATCAGACTATAAAACTTTTTGACCAGTCCTGAATTGAAATTGTTTTTTGTGTGACCTGTTCTTTTCTGTAGTTAAGTGAAACAACTCCCCCGCCCTCTCCATTACTCCACCTGCCCCCCGTCTTCCATCCCTCAGCCCCTTTCTCAATTGTCCCTGATGGAGCTGTTCAACTTCACGGAAGGAATGAGAAGCTCCACCTGCATCCTGGACCCCATCCCATTCAATCTTGTCAAGGACTGTCTCCCAGCCATCTCACCAGTGGTGGCCCCTGCCAAATTTCTCAGGGGAGGACAATTGTTACGATGATGGCTAAGGTTACCTGTTTAATGGGTAAATAAACTCAAGTCAGTTAGACATTGTCTCATTGCATTATGTACATTTGCAAAATCTGGTCACCTCACATAGCAATACCACCAGTAACCCCAACACAAGGATTGTTCCTTAGGCTACATACTGTACAGTCATTTTGTAGACAGGTCTTCATTAAAATTAATTTGGCTCTAAAATGACTGAAAATCCACTGTGGCAAACTGATACAATGTCATCCGTCAGTACCTTTGACTATAAAGAGAGACCTGTTTTGCCATTGATAAAGACACTGATGGGTTAAATACTATGCATTGTTGTAAAATAAACTAACAGTATAGAGATGAGTGAGCTCCTCCACCATGACAAACTATAATAGCACAAATGCTACTCACACAATAATGCATCAGAATTATTAATCGAATAATATACCTAACAATATAGAACTCACGGGACATTTTTCTGCATTTTGAGTACTTTTATTTTTAATATTTTTACCTTTGTGTATATTAAAGAAGAGCTTTGCTCTGTTGTCCTTGGAAGTAAAAAATTGTCCCTAACAACTAATAATACTTATGTACTTTAACCTAAGTACATTTTTGTACGCAGGACCTTTCCTAGTAACAGTATATTTATTTTGTTGTAGTTCTACTTTTACTTAAGTGAATGATCAGAATACTTCTTCAATTTCTGGCAATTTATTGGTTCAGCCTCAAGACAACATTGGATGTAAAGACAACTACTTAACAGAGCAAAATGAAGAACAGTGAAATTGGGGCTGACAATGTGGAATGAATAAAAATATTTACAATTCAACTAATGGAAAGATATGAGCGCAGTCTGTAAGGGAAATGTAACATTTTGACCACAATATGATCATGTTAATTTCCCCTTTGATCATGATTTAATCTCATACAATGTAACCTTGATCTTGCTGTATCCTGTACAACTGAATGAATCTTGGCCTGATTGCTTTAACTAAGGCATTGTTGCCTTGATGTCATCAGAAGATCCTGACCTTTTGACTTTGTAACAACCCCAACCAGAGTGGGAGGGATGAGCCAAATGTATAAAGACAAAGAACAGCTTCCCATCGGTGTGCATATTACAAACTAACCGTTGTCTTATGCACCATGCTCTGAGCATTACCTGTGACAATACTGTAAGAGAATTGTGTCTCGTTCCTCGTTGTCAAAGTGGGATTGCAGAAATTGCCACGACAATTTGGGGGCGCGTCCGGGATGCCTAACTCATTCATGCTTCAAACCACTTTCAAGACCAAGTGTAAATCTGCGCACAGTCGGTGAGGGGATTCAGAAATTGCCCAAGAACCAGAAGTCTACCTCTCCTAAGGGCAAGTCGTAATCGACTCCCAGGGTGAGAAGAGGCTGCTTGTGAGATCTTGGAATGAAGATAGTTCGATACGGCATCTCAGTTTTTTTAAGGAGGATACAGTATTGAAGACCACGGGGTGACGTCTGAGGTAGAGTGACATTACTTAGGGGTGACGACCCATTGATAAAGGAAATAATAAATAATATCAATGAATGTCATGTCTGAGAGTGATCTCTGTTTGCTGGTAAGTGAGTGACTGCGAATTAATATCGAAATGGGGAAACTTAATAGCAAACCTTTTACTGAAGTGTCTGATCTAATGGGATGTGCAAAAAATTATGTGTGAGAAACATGGTGATGACTCCTGTAAACAGCTGAATTTTCTGAGAATGGTAGTTTTAGTATAAATCATATACAGACGCTACAAAATAAATTGGGAAAATGTGACCAAATGAAGGGTAAAACCAAAATAAATCAGATAGCATTTATGATGTGTGAATCAGAAAAAAGAAACCGACAACAAAGTAGTGAGCAGGGGCGCAAGAGGGAGGGGATGGGAAACTAATCAATGTCCTCAGCTCTCACATTCACAGAAAGAACTGGATCTCCTCCCTGCCTCAGCCTCATATCAGAGTCACCTGAACCAACAGCCTGCTATCTCATACCGAGACATCCAAGTACAGTCGGCCGCAACAGAACACCAAATCAGGCGCAGCATCCGCACCAACCCCATATCACCAAATCAGGGTGAGGCCGCTGCAACCATCGCAGCACAAGACAGTCTCGGGTCTGACAGACTCAGTCCCATATCTACAAGAACAAGAGCATGAAACGTCCACAATCTCCCAATGATTGAGGTGCTTAATCCAAAAGCAGACGGCGATGCAGTGATGTATGTCTACAGAGCCTTGACACCAGAGGAGATGCGCTGAATTTCCAGTGAACTGCCAGACATAGCCACACAAGGATGGGCTGCAGTTGTTGAAGTACTGTCCCAAATTGTACAACAGTAAAGGCAGAATTTGAGAGAAACCAGAAGTCTCTTGCTCCACAGCATGAAACTGAAATGGGGCAGAGTATAAGGAGACTGGCCAGAGACAGACATGCGCTATGACTGGAGAACAGATGCTGTGTATCGCGGACATGTGGAGAGACTCTATGAAAACAGCCTGCTGAAGAGGTGGTCAGATTGATGAAAGTCTTCAAAGAAAACAGCTGAATGTTGCCACCAGAAGACCCTGACCACTGTGCGAGAGACTGTAACAGAACAAGGCTGAAAAGGGGATCCACTGGACTTCTTTTTCACTTATCCCAGAGACTGGGAGAGGCAGAGGCGGAGGAGACTCCAGATTCAGGTGGATTCCCAACACCACATACACGTACACACATTACAAAGAAATGTTTAACATGACAAAAAATAAGTGGATCTGAAGTTTTACCTGAAATACCTCTAGAGGTAGCAGGCAAAAATATCACATTTCTGGTTGATTCTGGGGCCATAAAACAAAAACTATCTTCCAAAATTGAGTGGTATATATATATATTTTCACTGTTGGGGCATCAGGCATCACAATTAAATAATCATATACCACACCACTGTCTGTTACCAAAACAGATGGGGATATAAAAAAAGTAAATGTTGACTTGTAAACACATATGGGGTGTTTACGTCCCAAGAAGAGATTCAGTCACTATCCACAGTGTTAGAACGTCACATGAATCTTTCTACAGCCGCCATAACAGCTACATCAAGGCGCTTAGACGATGTAGCACGTGTAGCAACAGAAAACAGAATGGCCTTGGAACATAAAACATAATACTGAACAAGGGATAAAAGATCTGCATGATGTGCACGGGTGGGACCCTTTTTTCGAAGGTGTTTGGCCCCCTGTCATCCATGGGTACATCCTTCTTTCGCACACTGATTGTAAGCATTGTCATGTTTTTGATTGCTGTTTCTGTTATCACTTGTATGATTGGTCTGATACGCAAACAATGCACTAAGGCCATTGTTATGCTTTGCAAATTGACCTCTACCCTATCCCAGACTGGATTCCACCATATGATGATGTCGATGATCTTGGCACACAACTGAAGTAACCTCAATCGGTCAACCCCTGACAGAGTGGGATTCCCCCACCTTATAAAGTGTTTGCTTTAAGCGTTGATCCAACATGATCAAAAGGGGGGATTGTAAGGGAAATGTAACATTTTGACCACAATATGATCATGTTAATTTCCCCTTTGATTGATCATGATTGAATCTCATACAATGTAACCTTGATCTTGCTGTATCCTGTACACCTGAATGAATCTTGGCCTGATTGCTTTAACTAAGGCATTGTTGCCTTGATGTCATCAGAAGATCCTGACCTTTTGACTTTGTAACAACCCCAACCAGAGTGGGAGGGATGAGCCAAATGTATAAAGACAAAGAACAGCTTCCCATCATTGGCATATTACAAACTAACCTTTGTCGCATGCACCATGCTCTGAGCATTAAAATGTGACAATACTGTAAGAGAATTGTTCCTCGTTGTCAAAGTGGGATTGCAGAAATTGCCACGACAAGTCACATTACACACAATCACTGTCCATATGCATCTTTGATGTCTCGTGCTTTTTCACCTTCTCTGACAGATGATGCATGTCAGAAAAAAAACGTTTTAGAATAAAAATAATGAAAGTCTATGAGAGCGATGTGGGGCGAATTTCAGCCATATGGAAATCTCCCCATAGTCTATTAAACAGGGCTCTGCGCTGCAGCTGATTGGACGATGACATTCAGAGGTAGCAGGCAGGACAAACTGTCTTGATAATTGTATAATTTAATACATTTTAAAAATAATAATGACGATTATAATGATAATTAACAACATTTATCATTATCATCTTTTTTCCATTTTTTCTTTGGGAGGGTGGCGCCCTATCACCCCCTATTGAGCAGCCGCCCCTCCATCTCACCACTCATCACAGTAATCATTAACTCGTCCTTCCGCTCCGGTTCAGTACCGGATACACTAAAACTGGCTGCTGTCACCCCCATCCTCAAAAAAACTGGACTTGACCCTGATACCATGAGCAATTTCCGGCCCATCTCCAATCCTCCCTTTCTGTCTAAAATACTGGAACGTGCTGTCGCCTCACAACTCAAAGACCACCTCATCTCCAACGATCTGTTCGAGCCATTTCAATCCGGTTTCCGCTCACAGCAGAGCACAGAAACAGCCCTCCTCAAAGTCACAAATGACCTCCTCCTCTCCTCAGACTCTGGTCACTTCAACATCCTCATTCTCCTCGACCTCCCTGCAGTTTTCAATACCATCAGCCCCAACATTCTTCTTTCCCACCTCAAATCCTCCCTCAACATCAGCGGTACTGCTCTATCCTGACAGTTCATCAGTATCAACAACTGTACCTCCTCCACCGCTCCTATGTCCCAAGGCGTCCCCCAGGGTTCGGTGGTTTGTCCTCTCCTGTCCATCCTCTACTTGCTCCCCCTAGGTAATATAATACGTCAACATAGTTGACGCCGATGACGTCCAGCTCTACATCTCCACTAAATCCATCAGCAATGCTACTTATTCCACTCTGACCAACTGCCTCACTGACATTAAATCATGGATGCAAATCAACTTCCTCAAACTAAACTGTGACAAATCCGATATGATCATCATCGGTCCCAAATCCCTCACTCAAACCAGTCACAACTTCTGCCTCACCGTTGACAACTCCACTCTTTCTCCCTCCCCACACATCCGCCGCCTCAGAGTCATGCTTGACAGCAGCCTCTCCTTGAACACCACATTAACCAAATCACCAGAACTGCCTTTTTCCACTATAAAACATAGCCCATCTCCGCCCATCACTCTCTCCCTCTGCTGCTGAAACTCTGATCCATGCCTTCATCACCTCCAGAATCGACTATTGAGACAGTATTTTCTATGGCACATCATCCAAAGTCCTAAATAAACTACAGTACATCCAGAGCTCTGCTGCTCGCCTGCTCACCCACTCGCCCTGCCCATTAAACTGAGAACATTTCATGTTTAAGAAAGATATATGAATTATTGATATTGTAATGAGCAGAGGACACTCTTGCTGATTTATTGTCACACCCTGCTTTTCCAAAGTTTTGCACTGTATTTGAAATTACCCTAGTTTATGTGAAATAACGGCCGGACGGCGATGTCAAACATTAATTACTTTTGATTACCTCCTTTCTGATTAGGTTAAAATATCCCAAAATAAAAATTAGAAACTAATGAAGAATAGAATGATGGAACACACTTTATAGGCTAAAACTCAGGATTTACATCTATAAGAGTTCAATCAACAGAAGTTAAGCATTTTACTGCGCAAAAGAATGCAAAACAAATTATGAAATTGAGCTTATCTTAAACAAAGTAGGCATAGTATACTAGATCTCACACGAACTAAACAATTTTTTTTAAAAACTAAATTTGAAATGACAATAAAATGAAATGCACATAATTCCTCCTCTGCGGTGCGCACATTTCTGCTGCTGCCACCGTCTCTATCAGTTCAGTTTTTGTGGCACTTAGCTTGGGTGGCTTAATGTGGTCACCTCGGTATCGTGGTAGTGCATCATCCTTAGGGTCGCATCATAGTCAGATGCCTTCCATCTACTCCAGGATGACGTGCTTCAGGTCAGCTGTTAGTTTGGCGTCTTGCTCTCAGCTCTAATAATGAACCCCCTAAGCCTGCTGCATAGATTATTTCCAATGGATAGGCCTATGATAATCAAACCACAGCTGACAAAAAGCCGTCATCCACCCTGATGCCTGAACAACACAGAGCTCTTTCTCATCTGGAGAAGCCTGGGAGCACTGTGAGGATAATGTTGTTGGATTTCTCCAGTGCTTTCAACACCATTCAAACAGCACTTCTGGGGGACAAACTGGAGCACGCTGGAGGGTATCTGCACCTCACATCCTGGATATTGGACTACCTGACCAACAGATCCCAGTATGTGAGGATCCGGGACTGTGTGTCGGACACGGCTGTCTGCAGTACGGGGGCACCTCAGGGAACTGTCCTGGCTCCGTTCCTCTTCACCCTCTACACCGCAGTCTTCACCTAGAACTCACCCTCCTGTCACCTGTAGAAGTTCTCTGATGACTCTGCAATTGTCTTCTTCATCACTGATGAGGACAACAGGGAATAAAGAGGACTGACGCAGGACTTTGTGGACTGGTGCCAGCAGAACTGCTTCCAGATCAATGCAGGGAAAACCAAAGAACTGGTGGTGGATTTCCGAAGGCGCAGACACTCCCCCTCGATACCGGTGAACATCCAGGGAAGGGACATAGAGTCAGTGACCTCATATAAGTACCTGGGTGTTCACCTGAACAATAAACTGGACTGGACCAATCATGCCAGTGCACTCTTCAAGAAGGGCCAGAGCAGACTGTATCTGATCAGGCAACCCAGTCTCATCAGAAAATGGAAGAAGATGGGTAATCTTCCCTCTAGTGCGGACCTTACAGCCTGCCTGGCCCTTTCTGCCCAAAAAATCCCATAGTTGTTGGGTACATTTTTCCTTTGTTTGTTTTACCCACTTACATACCTGCACCCTCCCGGCTGAAATACACATCTGTATTAATGCTGAGTCCTGTTTTCTCTCTGTCCCTGTCTCTCTTGTTATCAGACAAACTGGAGCAGAAGCTGACCCCCTCCCTCAGGTTCCTGTACTATGGCTACCAGTGCGCGTATTGGAGCTGCCTCTATGGGCACCGGCCAGGGGTGTTCGCGAACCTCACGGACGCGGAGGTGGATGAGGCTAAGGCCTCTGGTGGGGAGGAGGGGTACACTCTCCACGTAAGCGCCACTCAATGTCTCTTTTTTCTGACACTGTTTGCTCTTTGGATGACCCTGATGTGTAAGAATAGGATCTAATCCCCCTCTGCTCTCTCCACTCTCTGTCTGTGTCATTACAGATTAAGGAGCACAAAACCAACAGGACCTTTGGGGAGGCACAAATGTGCAGATGTGTTTCTGTGACTTAACTCTTCAGTTTACGACTGTTGCTCAGGGGACTATAAATGTTTATGGCTTCCCCCACTGGGCAAATGGTCACGGCAGGAGTCACTCAGTGTGTTTGATATAGATGGGTGAGGGGATCCTGTATTGTATACAGGACTGGGGTCTTTTGTCTTGTAAACGAAGATAAGGGATCTCAGAGACAGATTGTCTCCCACCAGAAGTCACACCAAGGGTTTGGGACAGAGAGGGAGACAGGATGTCTACCCACCCTGGACAGACAGTGAAGAAGATGAGGAACTTCTCTTTCCTCGCAGGGAGGGGCTTCTTCTTGTATAACTGAAGTAATTCTACTCTGCTCTGTGCTCATTCCATACACGTTACACTAGGTGGCTGTGTGGGGTGAGCCCACCTGCAGGTGTTAGAATTGAACTTTCCGAGAGACAGTGTATGATTGTGTATTATTAAAGAGAAATTGCGACCACAATTTTGGCGCTGTCGGCAGGATCACTCGTGTGAGAAGACACTCTGGATCTCAAGGCTGAAGATGTATGGGACTCCTACCTCAAATTAAGTGAGGGCCGGATGCCAGAGAGCCAGGAGTGCACTCACTGATGTGATCCAGCAGACCTGGTTTGGCTGGCAGACATTGTCTTTCGGGTGAGTAAAATTTAAAATGTATGATCTTTAGGAAAAGGTCAAGGAAAAAAGAGATTCACTCATTCATTGAATGGAGGGACAGACATGTCTGCACGGCAAGGTTTTTGGGAAATCGGTGTAGAATCCAAGAAGCTTCATGGTTCGATCTTTAGGAAAAGGTCCAAAAAGTTTTTACTAGCATAAATGATTATTAATATATAGTAACATTATTATTTTGCAATAGAGGTGTAGCTGGGACGGAAGGACCAAGGCCGAGTCCGGATCGTCTCAGTACAGCAATCTGTTGAAAATTTGATAATTCCAGTACATTTTATACCTGCATGCGTGGTGCTAAAGAGAAGTGTGTCTATGAAATTTCTCTAAAGCATTATAAGCAGGCAGAGTATTTAAAATCTATTAAGGAATCAAAAACGTAGGAACAATAATTGAGAAATTTGCCAAGTGATCAGGTAATTACAAGAGGTAATTACAATTGGCAACATAATATAGTAGATGGTCTCTTCTTGTTCCTTAAAAAAAAGCATTTTTGAGATTCATTGAAGGTTTAAGCATTTTGGTGTTGGTTGAAGGTTTAAGGTTACTAACACTAAACACTAATAAACTAAAACTTAACAAATTTTGTTGATGGATATGAGTGACTGTGAAAGAAGAAACATGTAGAATTTGATGAAACTAAACTGAGTATTTCAGCTGAGGATTTCAGCTGAGAAAGCGGAGGAGAAAAGAAAAAGAGAGGATTCTGGGAATCTGAAACTGGAGAGAGGGTAAGTATATGTTTAAATATATATGGGGTAGAATTGGGTTTTTAAGGCTAATAGTAAAAAGAAAAAGAAACAACCTCAAAACTAATTTTAAAATAAATTTTTAAGAGATAGAAAAGAATTGGTTTAAAAATTAAATTAAGAGACTTTTAAGTTCTTTTCCCATATTAAGCAGAACTTTATTCCCCAAATTTCGTATTCTGCTGAACAAACCAGAGTTTAAATTGATAAATAAGCCAGAGTTGGGTCACAACTGTAAAGACAAACTAATAGTAAAAAATGGGTTTAAACATCAGTAGCTCGGTTAATCCACCTCAGCTTTCTTCTCCTACTGTTCAGGATATGGTAATGAATTATGGTAAACGTAGTATTGAGCAGTTTAGCGTGTGGGTGGAAGACTGTGGGTTTCCGATCACAGGAAGGTTAAGTCTAAATCAGTTGCAACAACTCAAAATTAAATTGATTGCGAAAGAAGAACGAGGTAGAGAGGACAAAGAAAAAGGGAAAATTAATGTAGGGATATTTGTTCCGGATTGGAGAGTGTTGAGAGTGGATAAGTGTATGAATGCATGTAACTATATTTGTTCAGGAGGAGGCGCTGTTGCGCCTCATATGGCATGGAGTCACGTGTGACTGATGACACCACTACCTTATAAGGGGGATGTTTACCCTCTCTCACCCTGTACCTGACTCTCATGGAGAGCAGCAGGTTGTGCACAGTTCTGCAATAAACAATGCCATGAGATTGATGGCTGAAGAGACAAACGTCTGAACGTCTGTTCATCCCTTAGAATTATTATTTCGCTGTGCAGGTAGACAGAAGGAATAAGCCTATAAAGTTCAGGCCACTGAGAGGTACCTGGCAGATGTAGCGCCTTATGGCACTGTGAAATGCATTAGATCAGATAACGGGACCGAGTTCACTAACAGAGAGTTTCAGACACTACTGAGAAAGAACAAAATCAGACACGAGACTTCCTGTCCTTACTCCCCGCACCAGAACGGGACAGCTGAAAGGGAAGGGCGCACTCTTTTCGAGATGGCTAGATGTAAGCTTATCGACAGTGACCTACCTAAGAGTCTTTGGCACTATGCCATCCAGGAAGCAGCCTATACCAGGAACCGGTGCTTTAACAAGCACACAGGCACTACCCCATATATAGCACTGACAGGTAAAAAGTGCAATCTAGCCAGGATACATAAATTCGGGTCAGTGTGCTATGCCTACCAGCAAGACAGAGGAAAACTAGATTCTAGGTGTGAGAGAGGACTCTTTGTAGGGCATGACAAGGGCAGTCCCGCCTATCTAGTTTACTACCCCGGTAAAGGAAAAGTGCAGAAGCACAGACTGGTAAAGTTTGTCACCAAGACAACCTGTGAAAACGAGACTCAGACACAGGAGCTAGGACTGGACCCCAAAGTAGATTGTGACAAGAGAGTAGAGACTCCACAGCCTAGTGTACTGAGCACAGATGTACAGACTGAAGGTCCACAGTCAGCACCAGAGGATGATGGCGAGAAGCACCCTAGGGTGACGTCACATGCCTCAGACAGTGGGAGATATCCCACCAGAGAGCGTAAACCCCCGGGGTATCTGAGAGATTATACTCTGGAAGATACTGATGATGATGGTACACTCGCTAGTGTAGATTATTGCTACCGAGCAGTTTGTGGTGTACCTCTGACCTTTAAAGAGGCCATGACATCAACTGAGTCAGGAAAGTGGAAGAAAGCGATGGACAAGGAGATGAAGTCCCTAGAGGACAACCAGACCTTTACCCTGACTAAGTTACCAGAGGGCAGGAAGACAGTGGGAGGAAGATGGGTATACTCGATCAAGGGTGACATTGACGGACACGACCAGTACAAAGCTAGGTTTGTAGCGAAAGGATACAGTCAGAGAGCAGGGATAGATTATGGCGAGACGTTCTCACCAACAGCCAATCTTACAAGTATACGTGTAGTGATGCAGAAGGCAGCCCAAGACGATTTGATCTTGCATCAAATGGACGTGAAAACAGCCTATCTGCACGCCCCCATTGATCGAGATATCTACATGGAACAACCTGAAGGTTACGAAAAAGAGGGAGAGAAGCTAGTGTGTAAACTAGAGAAGTCAATTTACGGCCTGAAGCAGTCGGGGCGTAATTGGAATGAGATGCTCCACACATGTCTAGTAGATGACAACTTCACTCAGAACCCGACAGACCACTGCTTCTACACAAAAGAGTCTAAAGAGGCAGGGAAGGTAATAGTAGTTATCTGCACCACTCTATTTAGAAGAAGTAGATAACAAATGTGTTTCTGTGACTTACAAGAGTTGCAGAGGGGACTATAAGTGTTTATGGCCCCCACATGTGTGTCTTAGCAAATGCTTCACTGCAGGGGTCACTTAGTGTGTCTGATAGAGATAAGATAGGGGAACTCTGCATTGTATACAGGACTGGGGTCTTTTGATGTTTTAAATGAAGATAAGGGATCTCAGAGACAGATTGTCTCACACCAGAAGTCACACCAGGGGTCTGGGACGGAGATGTGAGACAGGAAGTCTGCCCACCCTGGTCAGACTTCAAGAGGCTGAAGAATACCTTTTGCTCCTCGCAGGGAGGGGCTTATGATGTATAAGAATCTAAGGAACCTGCTGCTCTGTGCTCATTCTATACACGTTACACTAGGTGGCTGTGTGGGGTGGGCCCACCTGCAGGTGTTAGAATTGAACTCACCGAGAGACAATGTTATGTGTGTATCATTATACAATAGAAATTGCCACCACACGCCGTATAAAAGCCAAGTCCGCGGGTACGGGAGAGGTCGGTGGAGAGGAAGGGGACGAGGAAGAGCTGACGCCTGTTTCAAGTGTGGCAAAATTGGGCATTGGGCAAGAGAATGCCCTGGAAATCAGCGCACACAGTGCGATTGATTAGCGGTGAGCTGGGGACAGTGAAGGAATTCATCTGGTGAGGACACTGAGATGGAGAGAGAGAGTTTCAAGCACGTCACTATAGTAAGAACACGGTTACACACACACCATGTGAATTAATGTTAGACATAGAACAGATGATTAAGATTGCTATTGACCATTGTGAGCTTAATCAGAAGATCAGTAGAGAGAGGCCTACTGTACTTTATGCTAAATATTTTCACATAATGTATATAAACTAATGCCCGAACACACAAATCACAGTGAGTGGTAGAGACATCACATATATTTGTAGATTCAGGAACCGGAATCAGTTAATAAATGTGAAGAGTGATATTACTCCTAAAATGAATGTTGGATATCTCATAATGATTGGAGCAACAGGTACAACAGTGATAGAGAGATGCACTGTACAATTGCTATTTTTCATGATGTGGTTGAAGGGGATTTTTTAAGATTCATTTTTGTTGTCACCACACTGCCTGATAAATTTTATGGGTAAAGATTCGATGTGTTCATTGAGTAGTATGTTAAATTTTAAACACTGCAGGGCATTAGAGGTAACTGGAGTCTAAATAACATCTGCATTTGTTAGATAGAGAAAGGGGGATTTGACACTAGCATATCAATGGGAGGTCTAGACTCTTTTCTACTCTCTGGAAGTAACACCCTCTTGCGAAAGGCAGAGGCAGAGAGACTTCAGACAAATGTGAACATAGATGTTATTTACTCAGAGAAGCGAACTATTAAGTAAGAGCAAACTAAGTTTAAGAAGGTTATAGAGGATGTGAATTAAAGAAAGGATAAAGTAAGTTGGTTGTATTGAGATAGTAAACTGTGTTGTCTTTTGATTCTTATATAACACTGATAAAAACCGAAAACAAATTGAGTGGAAAGTCTTTGGAGGTTTGGATTAAAAGGTGTAATACTACTGGAGGGGAAAAGACATTTAATACCAATAAAATATTTTAAAAGAGGGTTAAAGGTTAAACGCAAACGATTTTCCATAGTGATAAATTAAATTAGGAGTGTTGAACTCATTTCTGAATGTTGTAAATCTTTTTTGTATAATTGATTCATATTTTTAGTTTTGTTGTAAACATTAATGACATTCCTGAGTTGAAACAGGTACCGTCATGTTTGTGGACCGGGCACAAATATGTTTTGGGTCTGATCAAGGGAGCAGACCCAATAGAAAGGCATATCTGTATCCTCGTGTAGAATATGTAAAGATCGTCTGTTAACACACTACTTTTTTCCTGTAAGGAAAAACAAAGGAAGCAGAGCTTCAAACATGTCTTAGAGCTGCGGCAACTGCTGAGAGAGCTGTGATATTTGATGTGTGATATGTGACGCTGTGATATATGACTTTACTGGTGCCATATGCTGGTACAATGATTTTGCTTGAGCAAAATACCTCCCACCTTTTAACAACCAGGTGGCTCAGATATGGGACAGTATTGCCTTAGATGATAGACATCACTATTTAGAGATGCAATGTTTTTTAACTATGCAACTCTCTTCCCTACATCACTAGGGATAGCCACATGATTGCGTAGCAGTTTTCTTAACTAAAAAAAAAAGGGTTTTCTCCTAGATTAGATTTAGATTTAAAAGATAAACAGCTGATTGTGCAGAAGTGGAGTTGTTTGGTGATAAGTTCAGCATCAAAGGATGCAGCAACTGAGATAACCAAGTGGGTTTACGACTTTGTGTGATACAATGGAGGCTAAACCACTCCCATCACACTATTATGCATTGACTGAAGAATGCAAATATGCTAGTGACAAGAGTGTCAAGATCAACACTAATAGCAGGTTTGCATGGGGGTGGCATGTGATTTTGGCAGAGTTGACTGAATAGGAGATTCATGAACCTATTTCACTTCACACTTTCATCTTTGTTCTGTCATGGGAATTTCTGTAAAGTCAAGCACAAATCATACAGTTGTCTCTCTGGTAAGTTTAATTTACACCTGCAGGTGGACTCAGAGTACAAATCACCGGAAGGACATCATACAATGAGCAAAGACTTAGAGGAGAATGAACATCTTTATACACTACAAGCCCCTCCCCTAGAGAAGCAAAAGGTTATCAATAAACTTCTTTGATCTATGATCAAGGTGTATAGACATCGTGTCTCCATCTCTGTCTCAGCCCCCTGGAGTGACCCCTTTCATGTACCATCTGTCTCAGAGGTCCCTTATCTTCGTTTACAACACAAAAGACCCCCTTCCTGTATACACGTAAGGAATCCCTGCACCCCTCTGATCAAACCCCCTTTGAGTGACCCCTGCAGTGATCATTTGTCAAGTGTCAAACAAAAGGAGGAAGGCCATAAACATCTACTACCTTTAAACAACACTCATAAAGTTAGTTAGACCCACGAGAACCACATCTGTTCATTCCTCTTTCAACATACATGTCTGTTTCATCCATTAATCATTACACAAGAATAAAAACAGCCATTACAATCCCCCCTTTGAGACTAAAAGGCTCAACAACCTCTAAACATCTTTATAACATGTCATCATCCTGGAAGGGAAGAGTCCAGGATGAATTAGATTCAGGAGGTTGAACATATTGTCCAATCATAGACTTGATTAAGGAAGTAACCATGTACTTAACACAAGGGACAATAAAACAGGCCAACAATACTAATACACAAAATGAAATCAGAATAGGTGTCAAAAATTTCAACAACATATTTTCCCAACCCGTTAGAGTTACCCATGACCCCCAATTCCATCCTTCAGGAATTTGAGAGTCTTTGTTCTTCTCCTCGAACAATAGGTCATTTAGATGGGAAACTATATGCGTCATATTATCAGAAATATCCGGTATGTATGTGCAACAATCTGTCCCGATTATGTGGCAAACACCTCCTTGACTTGCGAGCATCAAGTCTAAAGCCATCCTATTCTGCAGAGCCACATTTCTGAGGCCCTGAATACTGGGAGAAAGAGATAAAAAACCCTCACCCACTAAAGCTGTTAAATTTTCCAGTTCCAGAGCAATCTCATCTATCCTGTGTGCGTTGTTCACAGTTCCCCACCAGGGGAAGAGCCCTCCGAATCCTTTCTCCTCTGGAGACACTCTTACTGTGGAACGCTTATGTCTGGATGGCACATAATAGTGAGTATAATCTGTATGGAAGTGGGTGAGGTTAGGGAACAAGGTTGTTACCTTGTTCCCTAACCTAGGGCACTAGTTTGGCAAAATAGCAAGTCCCACACCACCCCGGTCGGAGTGACTGGTAAACATATTTCCCACACACATACACATGTTCCCTTAAAGACCCATACCCATCACTTAGAAGGCATTCTAACAACCGGGTTGTCATAACCTGGTCTATGTAAACTGATGGTATTAGTTCAATTTAACGGAGCAACATATGGCACATTATACCTGCATGTATCTGTTGCCCCTTGATCCCATATCATTCCACAGGTAGCTATAACTTTTTGCTTGCATGGTGAAGTTCCTAGATAGTGATCCTCAGCCATAACACATTGTCTAGAAAAACAAACAGTACCTAACTGTCCGGTGGGGTTTATCGTCATCACAGGTTGATGAATTTCCTGATCTGCCACCAAAGACATATTCCAGAACCGGAATGTGGAGCCCCCATAATTAACTACACTGATATTCAGTAGTTTAAGGTTATTACTCATGTCTCGCACATTCCTATTTTTTATTGAAACACCCTGAGTGAAAGCTATCATTACTCCTAATGTCTCTGAGGTGTTTAGTGGGATGGTCTTTAGTGGGAGAGTAGTACCCACACCATGAGGGAGTTTTGCACAGACATAACAGCTCTCATTTGTGATTTTCCTAGCAGTTACCTTCATGGCTGCATACCATGCATTATTTTCAGGCTTTAACTGTTCATCAGAGAGGTGAAACAAAAGTTCTCTTTTTGTTATTTCTGTTATACTTGAGTTGTTTTGGTCTTGTTTTTCCTGCCAAGGCTTCACTTGCCACAGCAGCAGTGGCAGGACGAAGATGACAGTCAGCAAGAACAGGGAGCACTTCCCTTTCCTCCAACTGCACACCAGCCGTCCCATCAGATGCCGCTGTTCGTCCGTCGGCGCCATTGAATATCAGCAGTGTCTTCCTTGCCAACCCCTTTATCAGTGTGTCGACTCTCTTTGAGTTTAGAGACGTGTGGCTTCAAAGGTTTCCACACCCCTGCTTACTTGCAGGCACGAAACAATCGAAGGCTGAAGGCACACTCGCTGATATCAACGCACGTTCTGTCCTGAAGAATCCACTCCTGGCTCGGGTATCCTCCTGCAATGGCTTGCATGTATCCAGGTTGCCCTCTCTGCGACCTTCACTGCCGTCTGTGTGGTGAGAAGAACTTGATAGGGCCCGTTCCACCGACGTGCTCTCCAGTTTTTCCTCCTCAGGTCCTTCACCACAATCCAGTCTCCTGGTTTCAGATCATGCAGTTCCCCGTCTAAGGATTTTGGTAGGGCGTCTTTCACCTGTCTGTGGATTTCAAAGAGTACAGAGGACAGATTTATACAATATCGCAACATTTCATTTTCACATTGACTGGTCTGGGGATGCTGCCTCTTAACAGGACCAATTCCTGTCTCCATTGGCCGTGCAAAGAGAATCTCATAAGGGCTCAAACCATTCTTACTTCTTACCCTAGCCCTCATATACATCAAAACAATCGGCAAAGCTTTTGTCCAGGTCAGCCCTGTTTCCTCACAGCATTTTACCAGTTTGTTTTTTAATGTACCATTTTCTCTTTCCACTGCCCCTCCACTAGCAGGATGGTAGGCACAATGTTGCCTCATGTCGATACCCAGATACTCACCAACACTCTTTAAAGCTGCGCTTACAAACGGTGTACCGTTATCACTGGATATCTTTTTTGGAATTCCCCATCGCGGACTAAGTTCCCCAAGCAGTGCCTTTGCCACTGCTGAAGAGTCCTGTTTCGATGTGGGGAAAGCTTCCACCCATTTGGAAAACATGTCAACAACAACAAGACAGTACTTCTTTCCCTCACTTTGTGTTAGCTCAATAAAATCCATCTGTAAATGATCAAATGGTTCGGTTGGTGCTGGATGTGCACTTTGTGCAATCTGGATACCTCTACCTATATTATTTGTAGCACAAATTACACATTTCTGACAGTATGTTTGCGAGTAGTTTGAGAATCCTTTTGTAAACCAATACCTCTGTATCTCTGCTTGCATACCCCCCTTTGATACATGGTCTTTACCGTGTATCAACTTAGCATAATAAGGAAACAGATATCTTGGTAAACAAGGTTTTCCATTTAGCCCACACCAAATTTTGTCAGAAACATAACAGCCTGCTTTCTTCCAATCAGATTTTTCCTCAGGTGTTGCCCTCGTCTGCAGCTCCTGTAAATCAGCAGTAGGTGTTATGGTCACATCCAAAACAAACCCATCATTGACAGGTAGACTACGTTTTGCTGCAGCCTTCGCAGCAGCATCTGCCCTTGCATTTCCCTTTGAAACTGAATCAAGTTCTTTAGTATGCGCTTCACATTTACAGATTGCAATCAGTCTGGGTAATGTGTAATGGGTTTACCTGTAGAGGTTAAAAACTTCCTATTAGCCCAAAGTCTGCCAAAATCATGTGCCACCCCCCATGCGTATCTACTATCAGTGTAAATGGTTACACTCTTATCTCTAGCATATTTGCATGCTTCAGTTAACGCAACTAATTCTGCAGCCTGTGCAGAATACCGTGATGGGAGTGGTTCAGCCATAATTGTATCATACAAAGTTGTTACTGCAAAACCCACTTGGTTTCTACTAGTTGCTGGATCTCTTGATGCTGAGCCGTCAACAAACAGCTCCATTTCTGCATTTATTAGCGGTACATCCTGTAAATCTGGTCTGGGAGAACAAATTTCAGTTATTACTGCAACACAATCATGTGGCTCTCCATCACCTGGCAGCAGGAGAGTAGCAGGGTTAAGAACAGTGCATCTCTTGACAGTGATGTTTGGCATGTCTAGTAACACTGTATTATATCTGAGCCACCTAGCTGCTGAAAGGTGGGAAGTCTTCTGTTCAAGCAAAATCATTGAAACAGCGTGTGGCACTAATAAAGTTAAATCAGCATAACCCACAACATCACGTGATGCCATCACCGCCTTCTCAGCTGCTGCCACAGCTCTGAGACAGGTTGGGAGTCCTGCTGCCACAGAGTCAAGTCGTGAGGAGAAATAGGCTACTGGTCTCAGTCGTCCCCCATGGTCCTGCATCAGCACAGATGTCATGTACCCACCTCTTTCATCCACAGTCTGTGTAAAGTGCCGGGTACAGTCTGGTAGGCCTAATGTCGGAGGAGATTGCATAGCCAATTTCAAATCAACAAACGCTTTCTCAGCTTCAGTTGTCCAATTGACTCTGTTATTTGCAGTGAGGCCTTTCCCATACACAATTGCTGCTAATGGTGCCTCTATTTCCGCATAATGTGGAATCCACTGCCGACAATATGAAGTCATCCCTAAAAAACTCATGACTTGTTTCTTTGTTTCTGGCTTTGGGATAGTTTGAATAGCTTCAATCCGTTTGGGTGAGAGGGTTTTACCCTCTGAAGTGATTATATGGCCCAGAAAGGTAACTTTTTCTGAAACAAACTGCATTTTAGACAAACTAACCTTATGACCATTTGCCGCTAGATGTTTAAGTAACGCCACTGTGTCCTGTACACATGTTTCCTTTTTGGGGGAACAGATCATTATATACTGTAAAAGGGCACTACCTCCTGGTAGTTCCAGTGATTCCAGATTATCCCTTAATGCTGCATTAAAAATTGTGGGTGACTCACAAAACCCCTGACAAAGGCGTGTAAATGTGTACATTTTTCCCTCAAAAGAGAATGCAAACCAGTACTGACTGTCGGGGTGAATGGGAATACTGAAAAATGCATTTGACAAATCTACCACAGAAAAACATTTACTCTCTGCTGGAACCTGTGAAAGAATAGTATGAGGGTTTGGAACATTTGGTGCACGAGCCTGGATTGCAGCATTCACTGCTTGCAAGTCCTGCACAAATCTCCATTGCTGTGGTTGTCCAGCTTCCTTCATTTTCTTTACAGGAAAAATAGGTGTACGAACAGGAGAGTTTTCACATGGAACTATCACTCCAGCCTTTAAAAGAGATTCAAAAACTGGTTTAATACCTTCCACTGCTTCCTTTTTCAATGGATATTGATTTTGACATGGTCTATATGATGATTTAGGTATTATTACTATTGGGTCTGCTCCTTTAATCAAACCCACATCATATTTGTGCTCAGCCCATACACATGACGGTACCTGTTTCAATTCAGGAATGTCATTTACGTTTAGCACAAAACTAAATCCTTCATCAATCATATCAAGAGGTTCTCCTATTTGCGGTGTATGTTTAACCTTGACAAAATCTATATCAGGAATAAGTTCAACACTCCTGATTGCATTTATCACTGCAGGAAATCTCCTGCGATTTACCTCCAAACCTTTGTGAAAATCAATATTAGGATCAGATGTTTTCTCCCATCCTGTAGCCGCATTACACCTTTTAGTCCAAAGTTCCAAATCCTTCCATTGTTTTTGTCTGGGTTTTACTAGTGGAACATGGGGATCAGAATTTGACATTTTAAACAAATCTTGTGTGAGTGAGTCAGTCAGAGCTACTGATACAACACAGTGATTTTTGTTCCAGTATAGCCAATTCAACCTCAGTTTGTCTTTACCCTGGCCTTCTCTATACCAATCTTTCTCAAACAAATGATCTGCTCCAACAGAGATGTGTGCTGTACAATGTAAGCTTTGTGCTGTCATAACATCTGTAAATACATCTGTAGTAAGTGCCTCTGCCTCTTGCAGGAGGATGCTATTTACAGAAGTGAGAGCAGAGTCTGGAATCTTCCATTCATATGCATATATCAAATCCTCTTTACCATACTTCACAAACGCTGATGTTTGTGGAACCCTAGTTACAACTATACCTTGTGATGTTGAGATTAACATAATGCCCAATGAACACATCAAATCTCTACCCATAAGATTTACCGGACACCGTGGTGACAACAAAAATGAATGCTTAAAATTCCCTTCAACCTCATCATGACAAGACAATGGTACAGTGTATCTCTCTGTCACTGTAGTACCTGTTGCACCAATCGTTCTGAGATATCTAGCACTCATTTTAGGAGTAATATCAAACTCTTCACATTTAATGACTGATTCTGTGGCCCCTGAATCTACCAAAAATGTGATGTCCTTACCACTCACTGTAATCGTATGTTCTGGCATTTGTTTGTATGCATCATGTGAATATTTAGCATAAAGCTCAATGAGCCTCCCTGTATCAATCTCCTGTTTAAACTCACCATGATTAATAGCCTTTCTAATCATCTGCTCTGTTTCCAACATTAATTTACATGGTGTGTGTGTGTCAGTGTTCTTACGATCGTGATGTGAAAGTTGAAACTCTCCCTCCATCTCAGCGTCCGTACCAGATACATCCTTCACCGTTCCCAGCTCCACCGCTAGTCAATCGCACTGTGTGCGCCGATTCTCAGGGCACCTATTTGCCCAATGCCCCATTCTACCACATACGAAACAAGCGTCAGTTCTGCCCCGTCCTCTCCCCCTCCATCGACCTCTTCCACGCCCGCGGGCTTGGGTTTGATACGCCGCCAGCTGTGCCATCTGCAGTTTCTCTGTAAACTCAGAACTTTTTTTCTTTTTCTTACTGTTAACGAGTTTTTCGGCATGGGTGGCATGTAACTCCACTGTCTCGAGATTCGCAGACTCCCATGCGATGCAGCTTGTCTGCACCATCTCACTAATCTCCGGTCTGATGCCATGGATGAAGCGATCCCTCAAGTGAGCTTCCCACGGGGTGATAGGATTCTGTCCCCCCACAGCACTAATGCTGCCTTATGAGGCCACTGTTTGCAGTGTGAACCTCTGAGAGCCTGTGGAGATAGTTGGTTACAGTCTCATCTTCACCTTGTTTACATACCGAAATTTTACTCATGTCCATTCTTGCGGGAAAAGTGTTTCTTATTTCGTCACACAGGTCAATTATGAAATGTCTATAGTCATCGTTATCAGCATGGTCCCATTCTGAATTCACCAATCTCCGCTCCCGTGCGGGGAAAACTCTGATGGGGATAACTCAGATGGGGATTCACCCCATCTGAGTTATCAACAGTCTCTGCAGTTCAGTACTAGTTGGTTTAAACTGTTGACAAAAAGCTTCCAATTGCACTGCATACTGTGTTCCCCCACTTACCACTTGTGGGAGGAATGAAATGGTGGATTCTTTCATTTCGGTGAATGTCCATGGTCTGTAAATCAGCTGAGTGTTTCCATCTCCCGCTGCCACCTCCACCATCGGTGCTTGCATGGTTGTATTTAAACCGTAATCTGTACCTTTTCGGGTGCGCCGCGGAGTGTGTGCTGCTACATATGGAATGATATACGCTGGAGGCTCGTCGTTCCCCCCCGCTGCAACGAGGTCGAGGCCTGGATAGAGGTGAGGGACGGCTGGAACTGGCGCCTGCGCTGTGTGCAGCGGTTGTAACTGATTGTTCGGCTGGCCATCATGCTGTACCGGTGCCGGCTGTGGTTCTCCTCTCGGCGGAGCTGAGTCCAGATCAGGATCTAGTCGGAGAAACTGAGACTTGGAGATAATATCAGTCCCTACCTTCTGTTTTCTGTCTCTGATATTTGCTTCCGTTACCCAACATTCATACGCTCCCCAATTTGGGACAAACACTCTTACCTTCTTGTTTCCTTTTTGCTTATCTTCTTTACTCCGTTCCTCTTTCACAAGCAGTTTAACTTTGAGTTGTTGCAACTGATTCAAACTTAAACTCCCTGTGCTTGGAAACCCACAATCTTCCACCCATACACTGAATTGCTCAATAGTACATTTGCCGTAATTCGTTACCATATACTGAACATTAGGAGAAGAAGGCTGAGGTGAATCTACCGAATCTTTCCTCCTCCCTTCTTTACTTAAGTTCAAACCCATTTTTATTCAATAGGTTA
>NC_047165.1:0-172500 GCF_009819705.1 Hippoglossus hippoglossus
ACTGGACACAAAATTCCCAAACGGACTTAATGAGAAAGACACCTCATAATAAGTCAGACCACATTAAAGACTTTGCAAAAATATACATAACCTCTTTAAAAAAAACCTTGTTTGGTTGGTAACAAGTATTGTTGATATATTACTAACTCTGCAAAACAAATGTAAATAGTTATTTATAAAATGTTCATCTACCTCAACACCTATTGGTTGAGGTACTGTACTTAAAATATGTATAAAGTTCAATACCTGTTTTTCCAAAAAAAAACAAAAAAAAGGGGGATAAAATGATGACAAGATGGGACAAGTTCAAAGCCGAAGACCAAGGAATGGAAACAACAGTTTCTTTCCAGGGCCAAAGCCAGTACAAACCCAGATCTGAATCCCTCCTAAAAAAACAAGATAATGGATTAAATGGCATACATACTGAAAAACTCTTACCACTGGAGGACAATATCCAAGAAAAACTAGATTCTTCCAATAAGATCCCTTTTCCTCTCCTCTCTTCCTCATGAAAATGAGGGATAGGGGGAGGCAGAGTATACAGCCCGAACAGGCGGGGGAGAGCTTAGCCCGGACAGGCTTCTCTCCCTGACTCTGCTTTCCTCACGATATAAATTATATCACCACCAAAAAACAAGAAATGGAACATCTCCAAATCTCATCAGTTCAAGGAGCCGGAGTCCCTTCAAAACAATTTAAGAGAATATTCTAATAAACACTGTAGATCAACACCTACTAAAACAAAACGCTTAATAATAGATGTAGAAAAATCACTTTCCTCACCTCTCTTCCCTCATAAAAATGAGGGAGTAGGGGGAGGCAGAGTATACAGCCCGAACAGGCGGGGGAGAGCTTAGCCCGGACAGGCTTCTCTCCCTGACTCTGCTTCCTCACGATATAAATTATATCACCACCAAAAAACAAGAAATGGAACATCTCCAAATCTCATCAAACCTGAAATAGGAGATCTTAACAAAAAAGGAAAAACCTTGAATCTGTTCTTAAAAAGAATCTTAGAATTACATTATATAAATTACTGTGACACACCCTGGGGCTTGATCAACCCTGGCGGGGCCTTCCTTGGGAGAGGGTGTCTAGTGATGATGGCCGAAACACCCGATGATCCCGAGGTCCACTACTGATGATGTGTCACCTAAAATAGATATAGAATAAAATTAGACTTCAATAAATAGTCCAAAAAACTGTACAAAAAAACAAATCCAAACAACAATAAAAAACAAAACTACCATTAGACTTCAATATAGGACAGACCAAAATAGAAAACCAAGGCATGCCAAAAATCCTTAGATACTTTGAAAAAACAATACAATATTACCAAAAGATACCAAAACCAAACTAACTTTTTTTAAAATAATAAATAAACTAAATATACAAAAACAAGACTAATAAACAAAGCATCTCAAACCAGTAACTTACCACAAACCAAATGAAAATCGAACAAATCAATTAAAATTAAACCAGAATGAAACAAATGTTATTAAAAAGTATAAAGGATAAACCCGTTCTTAAAACCGATTTACATACCCCTATCAAAACGATTGGCTCTTCTGTTCTTCTAAACAGGAAGGAAACATACCAAAAACCAAACTAACCTCCTTTTTTTAAAAATAATAATAATAAATAAACTAAATATACAAAACAAGACTAATAACCAAAGCATCTCAAACCAGTAACTCACCACAAACCAAATGAAAATCGAACAAATCAATTAAAACTAAACCCCGAATGAAACAAATGCTATTAAAAGTATAAAGGATAAACCCGTTCTTAAATCAAAAAACCCAAACCACAGTTAAAAGCCATCCGGCAAAGGGATATGTAAGAATGGAGAGTAGTCCGATGACGTGCGTGGGCCAGTGCATTGCCTTGGCTTCCCTAGTTCAACTGCCCAGTCGTCGGACGAAGCAGGGGGAGTCATCGAGATATTTTTTCTAACCCTAACCCAGCCAGAGCCATCGGACGAACGGCTCTCTTTGAAAACCGATTTACATACCCTATAAAAACGATGTCTCTCTTTTCTCTTCTGTTTTTCTAAACAGGAAGGAACATGTCTAACTCCAAACAACTCAGCGACTTCCAACTCCTGATCAGAGCTTTCTCTCGATTTATAAAAGCCCACCACCACCTGGACATGTGGGTTCCTCACCAGACTCCAGCACCCCAAAGGGGCTACTAAAAACTCCAGGACGAACTAACAAGGGTGTTCGCCCAGCTTGTCCGAGTGAAGCCACGGCTTCCAGACATTCTATAAATGCAAAGAAACTGGTCTTATACCACAATACAGTACTTGAAGAACATTACCGAAAGGTAATCAACGATTCTCAAACCAAATCCGAAACCTGCCTAAAACAGATTGGCAAAGAGCGCTAATGGTGGCCACCAAATGGTAAAGAAAGACCATCGCCAAATCAAAACAACCACCTTGGGAACAGTGCGAAAGATAAGATAGAAAACCTATATAAAGAATTGACTCCAAACACCGAAAAAGACACAACCCCGACCATCCAACAGAACAAAAACAACAAATTAACCCAGAAATCCCGCAACCAGAAAATCCAGAACCAGGGAACATAGCGGACGAAGCTCAACAAATAATTCCTGACCAGGACAAACCTAAAAACCTGAAATCTACAAACAAAAGATGTGTAATCGACCTCACCAGACTTCAGCGTACTGAAAACACCTGAAGAGGTACCCGAACAAAACAGGACAAACAATGACGATACTAATTATCCGGAACCGATAAACAAGAAACAAAAACATAACCCGGAAGAAGACCCAACATCCAGCCCACCAATACAGGATAACCAGCCAAACCAACAACCATCTCTATCGTAAACACGAACATGGTGGTAGTAAGTTACTCAATTGGTACCTGACACCAAGCCGACCGATCCTCATCATAGGAGACTCTAACCTCAGCAGACTCCCTCTCATTAAAGACCCGAGAATCCAGGTAGATTGCTACCCAGGGGCAAATATGAGCCACGCAACAAACATCCTTAGACACCAAACACCCGTAACACAGAGTGCTACCAAGATCATCCTCTCGTTCGGCCTCAATAACAGACAGCAGGGAAACCCTTTCCTCCTTAGGAAGGACTTAAATGCCATGATTATGGCAGCAACTCTTGCATTTCCCCAAGCTGAAATCTTCATCCCGCTCATCAATACTTCAGAACAACTACCAGGGAAAATCAAGGGCAACATTAGGTCCTTGAATTTCATCATTAAGGAAACAGGACGCCAAATACCACGCTTAGACAAAGGACTATTCGACACAGAAAACGACCAGATACACTGGACACTTAGAACTGCCAAAAACATGTGGGAAGCTTGGAAAACTTTTTTAGACTAAGCCAACCCCAGAGGGGGACTGAACAACCGGATAAAGAAGTAATCAACTTATCAACCCACCACGACCTTACACAAACTCAAAAACAGGTTCTCAGGAAAGGACTATCATTTATACCATCCGTCAAAACTACAAACAACCAAAGAGACGCCTTACAGGTCAGCCTAACAGAGTACCACAGACGACTTAAACTAAGCGCTTACTTCGGACCAACAACGGCCCCCCCAAAAAACCATTCATTCCTAAATCCCACTGGGAACCAACACCGGATAAACTACCGCCAGAATTACTTACCCTAATTAAAACAGATCAGGCAATTTTGAAATCAACAAAACAAGAAAAAAATCCAACACACCTCCAACCAGAAGAAGAACAAGCATTAGAAGAACTAAGAAACAACACAAACATAGTAATCAAACCAGCAGATAAAGGCAGTGCCACAGTAATTATGGACAGAACTAAATATGTTTATGAGGCCCTACGCCAACTAAATGACACCACTTACTACGTGACCCTAAACAACCAATTTACCCAGAAACAGCCAACATGATCGCCGAAATCCTGGAGACTCTGTACGCAAAAAAAGCTTTAAACAGAAAACAGATCTCCTACCTAAAAGGTGTAGGCCCTCCAAGACCAAGATATTTCTACCTCCTCCCCAAAATTCACAAACCAGCACATAAATGGACAATCCCAAACAGTATCCCACCAGGACGCCCCATCGTATCAGACTGCGGGAGTGAAAGCTATGGTATTGCAGAATACATAGATTCCTTCCTAAACCCACTGTCAATAAAACACCCGAGCTATTTAAAAAATACGCAGGATTTTGTTCAACATATACGAAACATGCAAACACAGGAACCTTGTATGTTATTACTATGGATGTTAATAGCCTCTATACAAACATAGACACAACGTTAGGTATGACATCAATCCAAAAATGGATGAAAAAATATCCAGAGGAAGGGCGACCAGACCAGGAGATTTTGCAACTGCTCCACCTAAGTTTAACCAGAAATGACTTCCAGTTTAATGGAAATAATTACCTCCAAATTAAAGGCACAGCCATGGGCAAAAAATTCGCACCAGCTTATGCCAACATCTACATGGCAGATTGGGAAGAGACTGTCCTCCAGAAATGCGAGAAACTTCCAACGCAATACTTCAGATACCTTGATGACATTTGGGGCATTTGGACCCACTCAAAACAGGACTTCGAAACGTTCGTAAACACCCTCAATGACCACCACACCTTCATCAGAGTGGAACCCGAGACAAGCGACAAACAAGTAAATTTCCTGGACACGACAGTCTACAAAAGCGCAGACTTTGAGGAGAGTGGTAAACTTCAAACAAAAGTCTACTTCAATCCAACCGATACACACGCTTTACTGCATAAACAGAGCTTTCATCCAAAGCATGTGTTCCCAGGGATTGTTAAATCCCAATTACTAAGATTCAACAGAATTTGTTCAAGACAAGAGGATGAATGTGAAGCAGGAAGGACACTTTTTCAAACACTCAGGCAAAGAGGCTACCCCAGATCCCTTCTCCGAAGGATAAAAAACCAGGTCCACCAGGATACAGAGACCACAAGGAATCCAAGTGAGGAAGAAAAACAAATCATCCCTTTAATCTCGGTCTATTCAAAATATACCAGGCAGGCTAATTATATGGTAAAAAAGAACTTCAATGAGATACTGGTAAACACCACACTGGGCGACAACTTCAAAGTCATTTCTGCCTACAGAAAAAATCCTAACCTCAAGGACCTACTGGTCAGAGCTAAACTAAAACCACCAATGACACGCCCAGAAAGACCGAGAGACCCGAAGGTGACCAAAAATCAAACAACAGGGGCAGTTTACCCACTGCCACAAAACATCCCCATGACAGAATCAAACTGCGTTTATGTCATCCAATGCCAAAAATGCCGCATGCAGTATGTAGGGGAAACACGCAACTCCCTAAGAACCCGCCTCTCTCATCATAAGTACAACATTGTACATAACCACAAAGCCGATACTTACCTCGTCCAGCACTTCCGGAAACACGGATTCAGTAACTTACGCATAAGAGGACTCCAACACAACCAGGACTGGACAACCTACCAGAGGAGACGGGCAGAAGGATATTGGACCAACAGACTGGACACAAAATTCCCAAACGGACTTAATGAGAAAGACACCTCATAATAAGTCAGACCACATTAAAGACTTTGCAAAAATATACATAACCTCTTTAAAAAAAACCTTGTTTGGTTGGTAACAAGTATTGTTGATATATTACTAACTCTGCAAAACAAATGTAAATAGTTATTTATAAAATGTTCATCTACCTCAACACCTATTGGTTGAGGTACTGTACTTAAAATATGTATAAAGTTCAATACCTGTTTTTCCAAAAAAAACAAAAAAAAGGGGGATAAAATGATGACAAGATGGGACAAGTTCAAAGCCGAAGACCAAGGAATGGAAACAACAGTTTCTTTCCAGGGCCAAAGCCAGTACAAACCCAGATCTGAATCCCTCCTAAAAAAACAAGATAATGGATTAAATGGCATACATACTGAAAAACTCTTACCACTGGAGGACAATTTCCAAGAAAAACTAGATTCTTCCAATAAGATCCCTTTTCCTCTCCTCTCTTCCCTCATGAAAATGAGGGAATAGGGGGAGGCAGAGTATACAGCCCGAACAGGCGGGGGAGAGCTTAGCCCGGACAGGCTTCTCTCCCTGACTCTGCTTTCCTCACGATATAAATTATATCACCACCAAAAAACAAGAAATGGAACATCTCCAAATCTCATCAGTTCAAGGAGCCGGAGTCCCCTTCAAAACAATTTAAGAGAATATTCTAATAAACACTGTAGATCAACACCTACTAAAACAAAACGCTTTAATAATAGATGTAGAAAAATCACTTTCCTCACCTCTCTTCCCTCATAAAAATGAGGGAGTAGGGGGAGGCAGAGTATACAGCCCGAACAGGCGGGGGAGAGCTTAGCCCGGACAGGCTTCTCTCCCTGACTCTGCTTTCCTCACGATATAAATTATATCACCACCAAAAAACAAGAAATGGAACATCTCCAAATCTCATCAAACCTGAAATAGGAGATCTTAACAAAAAAGGAAAAACCTTGAATCTGTTCTTAAAAAGAATCTTAGAATTACATTATATAAATTACTGTGACACACCCTGGGGCTTGATCAACCCTGGCGGGGCCTTCCTTGGGAGAGGGTGTCTAGTGATGATGGCCGAAACACCCGATGATCCCGAGGTCCACTACTGATGATGTGTCACCTAAAATAGATATAGAATAAAATTAGACTTCAATAAATAGTCCAAACAACTGTACAAAAAAACAAATCCAAACAACAATAAAAAACAAAACTACCATTAGACTTCAATATAGGACAGACCAAAATAGAAAACCAAGGCATGCCAAAAATCCTTAGATACTTTGAAAAAACAATACAATATTACCAAAAGATACCAAAAACCAAACTAACTTTTTTTAAAATAATAAATAAACTAAATATACAAAAACAAGACTAATAAACAAAGCATCTCAAACCAGTAACTTACCACAAACCAAATGAAAATCGAACAAATCAATTAAAATTAAACCAGAATGAAACAAATGTTATTAAAAAGTATAAAGGATAAACCCGTTCTTAAAACCGATTTACATACCCCTATCAAAACGATTGGCTCTTCTGTTCTTCTAAACAGGAAGGAAACATACCAAAAACCAAACTAACCTCCTTTTTTTAAAAATAATAATAATAAATAAACTAAATATACAAAACAAGACTAATAACCAAAGCATCTCAAACCAGTAACTCACCACAAACCAAATGAAAATCGAACAAATCAATTAAAACTAAACCAGAATGAAACAAATGCTATTAAAAAGTATAAAGGATAAACCCGTTCTTAAATCAAAAAACCCAAACCACAGTTAAAAGCCAATCCGGCAAAGGGGATATGTAAGAATGGAGAGTAGTCGATGACGTGCGTGGGCCAGTGCATTGCCTTTGGCTCCCTAGTTCAAACTGCCCAGTCGTCGGACGAAGCAGGGGGAGTCATCGAGATATTTTTTCTAACCCTAACCCAGCCAGAGCCATCGGACGAACGGCTCTCTTTGAAAACCGATTTACATACCCCTATAAAAACGAGTCTCTCTTTTCTCTTCTGTTTTTCTAAACAGGAAGGAAACATGTCTAACTCCAAACAACTCAGCGACTTCCAACTCCTGATCAGAGCTTTCTCTCGATTTATAAAAGCCCACCACCACCTGGAACATGTGGGTTCCTCACCAGACTCCAGCACCCCAAAGGGGCTACTAAAACTCCAGGACGAACTAACAAGAGGTGTTCGCCCAGCTTGTCCTAGTGAAGCCACGGGCTTCCAGACATTCTATAATGCAAAGAACTGGTCTTATACCACAATACAGATACTTGAAGAACATTACCGAAAGGTAATCAACGATTCTCAAAACCAAATCCGAAACCTGCCTAAAACAGATTGGCAAAGAGCGCTAATGGTGGCCACCAAATGGGTAAAGAAAGACCATCGCCAAATCAAAACAACCACCTTGGAACAGGCGAAAGATAAGATAGAAAACTTATATAAAGAATTGACTCCAAACACCGAAAAAGACACAACCCCGACCATCCAACAGAACCAAAAACAACAAATTAACCCAGAAATCCCGCAACCAGAAAATCCAGAAACAGGGAACATAGCGGACGAAGCTCAACAAATAATTCCTGACCAGGACAAACCTAAAAACCTGAAATCTACAAACAAAAGATGTGTAATCGACCTCACCGACTTCAGCGATGAAAACACTGAAGAGGTACCCGAACAAAACAGGACAAACAATGACGATACTAATTATCCGGAACCGATAAACAAGAAACAAAAACATAACCCGGAAGAAGACCCAACATCCAGCCCACCAATACAGGAAACCAGCCAAACCAACAACCATCTCTATCGTAAACACGAACATGGTGGTAGTAAGTTACTCAATTGGTACCTGACACCAAGCCGACCGATCCTCATCATAGGAGACTCTAACCTCAGCAGACTCCCTCTCATTAAAGACCCGAGAATCCAGGTAGATTGCTACCCAGGGGCAAATATGAGCCACGCAACAAACATCCTTAGACACCAAACACCCGTAACACAGAGTGCTACCAAGATCATCCTCTCGTTCGGCCTCAATAACAGACAGCAGGGAAACCCTTTCCTCCTTAGGAAGGACTTAAATGCCATGATTATGGCAGCAACTCTTGCATTTCCCCAAGCTGAAATCTTCATCCCGCTCATCAATACTTCAGAACAACTACCAGGGAAAATCAAGGGCAACATTAGGTCCTTGAATTTCATCATTAAGGAAACAGGACGCCAAATACCACGCTTAGACAAAGGACTATTCGACACAGAAAACGACCAGATACACTGGACACTTAGAACTGCCAAAAACATGTGGGAAGCTTGGAAAACTTTTTTAGACTAAGCCAACCCCAGAGGGGGACTGAACAACCGGATAAAGAAGTAATCAACTTATCAACCCACCACGACCTTACACAAACTCAAAAACAGGTTCTCAGGAAAGGACTATCATTTATACCATCCGTCAAAACTACAAACAACCAAAGAGACGCCTTACAGGTCAGCCTAACAGAGTACCACAGACGACTTAAACTAAGCGCTTACTTCGGACCAACAACGGCCCCCCCCAAAAAACCATTCATTCCTAAATCCCACTGGGAACCAACACCGGATAAACTACCGCCAGAATTACTTACCCTAATTAAAACAGATCAGGCAATTTTGAAATCAACAAAACAAGAAAAAAATCCAACACACCTCCAACCAGAAGAAGAACAAGCATTAGAAGAACTAAGAAACAACACAAACATAGTAATCAAACCAGCAGATAAAGGCAGTGCCACAGTAATTATGGACAGAACTAAATATGTTTATGAGGCCCTACGCCAACTAAATGACACCACTTACTACGTGACCCTAAAACAACCAATTTACCCAGAAACAGCCAACATGATCGCCGAAATCCTGGAGACTCTGTACGCAAAAAAAGCTTTAAACAGAAAACAGATCTCCTACCTAAAAGGTGTAGGCCCTCCAAGACCAAGATATTTCTACCTCCTCCCCAAAATTCACAAACCAGCACATAAATGGACAATCCCAAACAGTATCCCACCAGGACGCCCCATCGTATCAGACTGCGGGAGTGAAAGCTATGGTATTGCAGAATACATAGATTCCTTCCTAAACCCACTGTCAATAAAACACCCGAGCTATTTAAAAAATACGCAGGATTTTGTTCAACATATACGAAACATGCAAACACAGGAACCTTGTATGTTATTTACTATGGATGTTAATAGCCTCTATACAAACATAGACACAACGTTAGGTATGACATCAATCCAAAAATGGATGAAAAAATATCCAGAGGAAGGGCGACCAGACCAGGAGATTTTGCAACTGCTCCACCTAAGTTTAACCAGAAATTACTTCCAGTTTAATGGAAATAATTACCTCCAAATTAAAGGCACAGCCATGGGCAAAAAATTCGCACCAGCTTATGCCAACATCTACATGGCAGATTGGGAAGAGACTGTCCTCCAGAAATGCGAGAAACTTCCAACGCAATACTTCAGATACCTTGATGACATTTGGGGCATTTGGACCCACTCAAAACAGGACTTCGAAACGTTCGTAAACACCCTCAATGACCACCACACCTTCATCAGAGTGGAACCCGAGACAAGCGACAAACAAGTAAATTTCCTGGACACGACAGTCTACAAAAGCGCAGACTTTGAGGAGAGTGGTAAACTTCAAACAAAAGTCTACTTCAATCCAACCGATACACACGCTTTACTGCATAAACAGAGCTTTCATCCAAAGCATGTGTTCCCAGGGATTGTTAAATCCCAATTACTAAGATTCAACAGAATTTGTTCAAGACAAGAGGATGAATGTGAAGCAGGAAGGACACTTTTTCAAACACTCAGGCAAAGAGGCTACCCCAGATCCCTTCTCCGAAGGATAAAAAACCAGGTCCACCAGGATACAGAGACCACAAGGAATCCAAGTGAGGAAGAAAAACAAATCATCCCTTTAATCTCGGTCTATTCAAAATATACCAGGCAGGCTAATTATATGGTAAAAAAGAACTTCAATGAGATACTGGTAAACACCACACTGGGCGACAACTTCAAAGTCATTTCTGCCTACAGAAAAAATCCTAACCTCAAGGACCTACTGGTCAGAGCTAAACTAAAACCACCAATGACATGCCCAGAAAGACCGAGAGACCCGAAGGTGACCAAAAATCAAACAACAGGGGCAGTTTACCCACTGCCACAAAACATCCCCATGACAGAATCAAACTGCGTTTATGTCATCCAATGCCAAAAATGCCGCATGCAGTATGTAGGGGAAACACGCAACTCCCTAAGAACCCGCCTCTCTCATCATAAGTACAACATTGTACATAACCACAAAGCCGATACTTACCTCGTCCAGCACTTCCGGAAACACGGATTCAGTAACTTACGCATAAGAGGACTCCAACACAACCAGGACTGGACAACCTACCAGAGGAGACGGGCAGAAGGATATTGGACCAACAGACTGGACACAAAATTCCCAAACGGACTTAATGAGAAAGACACCTCATAATAAGTCAGACCACATTAAAGACTTTGCAAAAATATACATAACCTCTTTAAAAAAAACCTTGTTTGGTTGGTAACAAGTATTGTTGATATATTACTAACTCTGCAAAACAAATGTAAATAGTTATTTATAAAATGTTCATCTACCTCAACACCTATTGGTTGAGGTACTGTACTTAAAATATGTATAAAGTTCAATACCTGTTTTTCCAAAAAAAAACAAAAAAAAGGGGGATAAAATGATGACAAGATGGGACAAGTTCAAAGCCGAAGACCAAGGAATGGAAACAACAGTTTCTTTCCAGGGCCAAAGCCAGTACAAACCCAGATCTGAATCCCTCCTAAAAAAACAAGATAATGGATTAAATGGCATACATACTGAAAAACTCTTACCACTGGAGGACAATTTCCAAGAAAAACTAGATTCTTCCAATAAGATCCCTTTTCCTCTCCTCTCTTCCCTCATGAAAATGAGGGAATAGGGGGAGGCAGAGTATACAGCCCGAACAGGCGGGGGAGAGCTTAGCCCGGACAGGCTTCTCTCCCTGACTCTGCTTTCCTCACGATATAAATTATATCACCACCAAAAAACAAGAAATGGAACATCTCCAAATCTCATCAGTTCAAGGAGCCGGAGTCCCCTTCAAAACAATTTAAGAGAATATTCTAATAAACACTGTAGATCAACACCTACTAAAACAAAACGCTTTAATAATAGATGTAGAAAAATCACTTTCCTCACCTCTCTTCCCTCATAAAAATGAGGGAGTAGGGGGAGGCAGAGTATACAGCCCGAACAGGCGGGGGAGAGCTTAGCCCGGACAGGCTTCTCTCCCTGACTCTGCTTTCCTCACGATATAAATTATATCACCACCAAAAAACAAGAAATGGAACATCTCCAAATCTCATCAAACCTGAAATAGGAGATCTTAACAAAAAAGGAAAAACCTTGAATCTGTTCTTAAAAAGAATCTTAGAATTACATTATATAAATTACTGTGACACACCCTGGGGCTTGATCAACCCTGGCGGGGCCTTCCTTGGGAGAGGGTGTCTAGTGATGATGGCCGAAACACCCGATGATCCCGAGGTCCACTACTGATGATGTGTCACCTAAAATAGATATAGAATAAAATTAGACTTCAATAAATAGTCCAAACAACTGTACAAAAAAACAAATCCAAACAACAATAAAAAACAAAACTACCATTAGACTTCAATATAGGACAGACCAAAATAGAAAACCAAGGCATGCCAAAAATCCTTAGATACTTTGAAAAAACAATACAATATTACCAAAAGATACCAAAAACCAAACTAACTTTTTTTAAAATAATAAATAAACTAAATATACAAAAACAAGACTAATAAACAAAGCATCTCAAACCAGTAACTTACCACAAACCAAATGAAAATCGAACAAATCAATTAAAATTAAACCAGAATGAAACAAATGTTATTAAAAAGTATAAAGGATAAACCCGTTCTTAAAACCGATTTACATACCCCTATCAAAACGATTGGCTCTTCTGTTCTTCTAAACAGGAAGGAAACATACCAAAAACCAAACTAACCTCCTTTTTTAAAAAATAATAATAATAAATAAACTAAATATACAAAAACAAGACTAATAAACAAAGCATCTCAAACCAGTAACTTACCACAAACCAAATGAAAATCGAACAAATCAATTAAAATTAAACCAGAATGAAACAAATGTTATTAAAAAGTATAAAGGATAAACCCGTTCTTAAAACCGATTTACATACCCCTTTCAAAACGATTGGCTCTTCTGTTCTTCTAAACAGGAAGGAAACATACCAAAAACCAAACTAACCTCCTTTTTTTAAAAATAATAATAATAAATAAACTAAATATACAAAACAAGACTAATAACCAAAGCATCTCAAACCAGTAACTCACCACAAACCAAATGAAAATCGAACAAATCAATTAAAACTAAACCAGAATGAAACAAATGCTATTAAAAAGTATAAAGGATAAACCCGTTCTTAAATCAAAAAACCCAAACCACAGTTAAAAGCCAATCCGGCAAAGGGGATATGTAAGAATGGAGAGTAGTCGATGACGTGCGTGGGCCAGTGCATTGCCTTTGGCTCCCTAGTTCAAACTGCCCAGTCGTCGGACGAAGCAGGGGGAGTCATCGAGATATTTTTTCTAACCCTAACCCAGCCAGAGCCATCGGACGAACGGCTCTCTTTGAAAACCGATTTACATACCCCTATAAAAACGAGTCTCTCTTTTCTCTTCTGTTTTTCTAAACAGGAAGGAAACATGTCTAACTCCAAACAACTCAGCGACTTCCAACTCCTGATCAGAGCTTTCTCTCGATTTATAAAAGCCCACCACCACCTGGAACATGTGGGTTCCTCACCAGACTCCAGCACCCCAAAGGGGCTACTAAAACTCCAGGACGAACTAACAAGAGGTGTTCGCCCAGCTTGTCCTAGTGAAGCCACGGGCTTCCAGACATTCTATAATGCAAAGAACTGGTCTTATACCACAATACAGATACTTGAAGAACATTACCGAAAGGTAATCAACGATTCTCAAAACCAAATCCGAAACCTGCCTAAAACAGATTGGCAAAGAGCGCTAATGGTGGCCACCAAATGGGTAAAGAAAGACCATCGCCAAATCAAAACAACCACCTTGGAACAGGCGAAAGATAAGATAGAAAACTTATATAAAGAATTGACTCCAAACACCGAAAAAGACACAACCCCGACCATCCAACAGAACCAAAAACAACAAATTAACCCAGAAATCCCGCAACCAGAAAATCCAGAAACAGGGAACATAGCGGACGAAGCTCAACAAATAATTCCTGACCAGGACAAACCTAAAAACCTGAAATCTACAAACAAAAGATGTGTAATCGACCTCACCGACTTCAGCGATGAAAACACTGAAGAGGTACCCGAACAAAACAGGACAAACAATGACGATACTAATTATCCGGAACCGATAAACAAGAAACAAAAACATAACCCGGAAGAAGACCCAACATCCAGCCCACCAATACAGGAAACCAGCCAAACCAACAACCATCTCTATCGTAAACACGAACATGGTGGTAGTAAGTTACTCAATTGGTACCTGACACCAAGCCGACCGATCCTCATCATAGGAGACTCTAACCTCAGCAGACTCCCTCTCATTAAAGACCCGAGAATCCAGGTAGATTGCTACCCAGGGGCAAATATGAGCCACGCAACAAACATCCTTAGACACCAAACACCCGTAACACAGAGTGCTACCAAGATCATCCTCTCGTTCGGCCTCAATAACAGACAGCAGGGAAACCCTTTCCTCCTTAGGAAGGACTTAAATGCCATGATTATGGCAGCAACTCTTGCATTTCCCCAAGCTGAAATCTTCATCCCGCTCATCAATACTTCAGAACAACTACCAGGGAAAATCAAGGGCAACATTAGGTCCTTGAATTTCATCATTAAGGAAACAGGACGCCAAATACCACGCTTAGACAAAGGACTATTCGACACAGAAAACGACCAGATACACTGGACACTTAGAACTGCCAAAAACATGTGGGAAGCTTGGAAAACTTTTTTAGACTAAGCCAACCCCAGAGGGGGACTGAACAACCGGATAAAGAAGTAATCAACTTATCAACCCACCACGACCTTACACAAACTCAAAAACAGGTTCTCAGGAAAGGACTATCATTTATACCATCCGTCAAAACTACAAACAACCAAAGAGACGCCTTACAGGTCAGCCTAACAGAGTACCACAGACGACTTAAACTAAGCGCTTACTTCGGACCAACAACGGCCCCCCCCCAAAAAACCATTCATTCCTAAATCCCACTGGGAACCAACACCGGATAAACTACCGCCAGAATTACTTACCCTAATTAAAACAGATCAGGCAATTTTGAAATCAACAAAACAAGAAAAAAATCCAACACACCTCCAACCAGAAGAAGAACAAGCATTAGAAGAACTAAGAAACAACACAAACATAGTAATCAAACCAGCAGATAAAGGCAGTGCCACAGTAATTATGGACAGAACTAAATATGTTTATGAGGCCCTACGCCAACTAAATGACACCACTTACTACGTGACCCTAAAACAACCAATTTACCCAGAAACAGCCAACATGATCGCCGAAATCCTGGAGACTCTGTACGCAAAAAAAGCTTTAAACAGAAAACAGATCTCCTACCTAAAAGGGGTAGGCCCTCCAAGACCAAGATATTTCTACCTCCTCCCCAAAATTCACAAACCAGCACATAAATGGACAATCCCAAACAGTATCCCACCAGGACGCCCCATCGTATCAGACTGCGGGAGTGAAAGCTATGGTATTGCAGAATACATAGATTCCTTCCTAAACCCACTGTCAATAAAACACCCGAGCTATTTAAAAAATACGCAGGATTTTGTTCAACATATACGAAACATGCAAACACAGGAACCGTGTATGTTATTTACTATGGATGTTAATAGCCTCTATACAAACATAGACACAACGTTAGGTATGACATCAATCCAAAAATGGATGAAAAAATATCCAGAGGAAGGGCGACCAGACCAGGAGATTTTGCAACTGCTCCACCTAAGTTTAACCAGAAATGACTTCCAGTTTAATGGAAATAATTACCTCCAAATTAAAGGCACAGCCATGGGCAAAAAATTCGCACCAGCTTATGCCAACATCTACATGGCAGATTGGGAAGAGACTGTCCTCCAGAAATGCGAGAAACTTCCAACGCAATACTTCAGATACCTTGATGACATTTGGGGCATTTGGACCCACTCAAAACAGGACTTCGAAACGTTCGTAAACACCCTCAATGACCACCACACCTTCATCAGAGTGGAACCCGAGACAAGCGACAAACAAGTAAATTTCCTGGACACGACAGTCTACAAAAGCGCAGACTTTGAGGAGAGTGGTAAACTTCAAACAAAAGTCTACTTCAATCCAACCGATACACACGCTTTACTGCATAAACAGAGCTTTCATCCAAAGCATGTGTTCCCAGGGATTGTTAAATCCCAATTACTAAGATTCAACAGAATTTGTTCAAGACAAGAGGATGAATGTGAAGCAGGAAGGACACTTTTTCAAACACTCAGGCAAAGAGGCTACCCCAGATCCCTTCTCCGAAGGATAAAAAACCAGGTCCACCAGGATACAGAGACCACAAGGAATCCAAGTGAGGAAGAAAAACAAATCATCCCTTTAATCTCGGTCTATTCAAAATATACCAGGCAGGCTAATTATATGGTAAAAAAGAACTTCAATGAGATACTGGTAAACACCACACTGGGCGACAACTTCAAAGTCATTTCTGCCTACAGAAAAAATCCTAACCTCAAGGACCTACTGGTCAGAGCTAAACTAAAACCACCAATGACACGCCCAGAAAGACCGAGAGACCCGAAGGTGACCAAAAATCAAACAACAGGGGCAGTTTACCCACTGCCACAAAACATCCCCATGACAGAATCAAACTGCGTTTATGTCATCCAATGCCAAAAATGCCGCATGCAGTATGTAGGGGAAACACGCAACTCCCTAAGAACCCGCCTCTCTCATCATAAGTACAACATTGTACATAACCACAAAGCCGATACTTACCTCGTCCAGCACTTCCGGAAACACGGATTCAGTAACTTACGCATAAGAGGACTCCAACACAACCAGGACTGGACAACCTACCAGAGGAGACGGGCAGAAGGATATTGGACCAACAGACTGGACACAAAATTCCCAAACGGACTTAATGAGAAAGACACCTCATAATAAGTCAGACCACATTAAAGACTTTGCAAAAATATACATAACCTTTTAAAAAAAACCTTGTTTGGTTGGTAACAAGTATTGTTGATATATTACTAACTCTGCAAAACAAATGTAAATAGTTATTTATAAAATGTTCATCTACCTCAACACCTATTGGTTGAGGTACTGTACTTAAAATATGTATAAAGTTCAATACCTGTTTTTCCAAAAAAAACCAAAAAAAAGGGGGATAAAATGATGACAAGATGGGACAAGTTCAAAGCCGAAGACCAAGGAATGGAAACAACAGTTTCTTTCCAGGGCCAAAGCCAGTACAAACCCAGATCTGAATCCCTCCTAAAAAACAAGATAATGGATTAAATGGCATACATACTGAAAAACTCTTACCACTGGAGGACAATATCCAAGAAAAACTAGATTCTTCCAATAAGATCCCTTTTCCTCTCCTCTCTTCCCTCATGAAAATGAGGGAGTAGGGGGAGGCAGAGTATACAGCCCGAACAGGCGGGGGAGAGCTTAGCCCGGACAGGCTTCTCTCCCTGACTCTGCTTTCCTCACGATATAAATTATATCACCACCAAAAAACAAGAAATGGAACATCTCCAAATCTCATCAAACCTGAAATAGGAGATCTTAACAAAAAAGGAAAAACCTTGAATCTGTTCTTAAAAAGAATCTTAGAATTACATTATATAAATTACTGTGACACACCCTGGGGCTTGATCAACCCTGGCGGGGCCTTCCTTGGGAGAGGGTGTCTAGTGATGATGGCCGAAACACCCGATGATCCCGAGGTCCACTACTGATGATGTGTCACCTAAAATAGATATAGAATAAAATTAGACTTCAATAAATAGTCCAAACAACTGTACAAAAAAACAAATCCAAACAACAATAAAAAACAAAACTACCATTAGACTTCAATATAGGACAGACCAAAATAGAAAACCAAGGCATGCCAAAAATCCTTAGATACTTTGAAAAAACAATACAATATTACCAAAAGATACCAAAAACCAAACTAACTTTTTTTAAAATAATAAATAAACTAAATATACAAAAACAAGACTAATAAACAAAGCATCTCAAACCAGTAACTTACCACAAACCAAATGAAAATCGAACAAATCAATTAAAATTAAACCAGAATGAAACAAATGTTATTAAAAAGTATAAAGGATAAACCCGTTCTTAAAACCGATTTACATACCCCTATCAAAACGATTGGCTCTTCTGTTCTTCTAAACAGGAAGGAAACATACCAAAAACCAAACTAACCTCCTTTTTTTAAAAATAATAATAATAAATAAACTAAATATACAAAACAAGACTAATAACCAAAGCATCTCAAACCAGTAACTCACCACAAACCAAATGAAAATCGAACAAAACAATTAAAACTAAACCAGAATGAAACAAATGCTATTAAAAAGTATAAAGGATAAACCCGTTCTTAAATCAAAAAACCCAAACCACAGTTAAAAGCCAATCCGGCAAAGGGGATATGTAAGAATGGAGAGTAGTCGATGACGTGCGTGGGCCAGTGCATTGCCTTTGGCTCCCTAGTTCAAACTGCCCAGTCGTCGGACGAAGCAGGGGGAGTCATCGAGATATTTTTTCTAACCCTAACCCAGCCAGAGCCATCGGACGAACGGCTCTCTTTGAAAACCGATTTACATACCCCTATAAAAACGAGTCTCTCTTTTCTCTTCTGTTTTTCTAAACAGGAAGGAAACATGTCTAACTCCAAACAACTCAGCGACTTCCAACTCCTGATCAGAGCTTTCTCTCGATTTATAAAAGCCCACCACCACCTGGAACATGTGGGTTCCTCACCAGACTCCAGCACCCCAAAGGGGCTACTAAAACTCCAGGACGAACTAACAAGAGGTGTTCGCCCAGCTTGTCCTAGTGAAGCCACGGGCTTCCAGACATTCTATAATGCAAAGAACTGGTCTTATACCACAATACAGATACTTGAAGAACATTACCGAAAGGTAATCAACGATTCTCAAAACCAAATCCGAAACCTGCCTAAAACAGATTGGCAAAGAGCGCTAATGGTGGCCACCAAATGGGTAAAGAAAGACCATCGCCAAATCAAAACAACCACCTTGGAACAGGCGAAAGATAAGATAGAAAACTTATATAAAGAATTGACTCCAAACACCGAAAAAGACACAACCCCGACCATCCAACAGAACCAAAAACAACAAATTAACCCAGAAATCCCGCAACCAGAAAATCCAGAACCAGGGAACATAACGGACGAAGCTCAACAAAAAATACCTGACCAGGACAAACCTAAAAACCTGAAATCTACAAACAAAAGATGTGTAATCGACCTCACCGACTTCAGTGACGAAAACACTGAAGAGGTACCCGAACAAAACAGGACAAACAATGACGATACTAATTATCCGGAACCGATAAACAAGAAACAAAAACATAACCCGGAAGAAGACCCAACATCTAGCCCACCAATACAGGAAACCAGCCAAACCAACAACCATCTCTATCGTAAACACGAACATGGTGGTAGTAAGTTACTCAATTGGTACCTGACACCAAGCCGACCGATCCTCATCATAGGAGACTCTAACCTCAGCAGACTCCCTCTCATTAAAGACCCGAGAATCCAGGTAGATTGCTACCCAGGGGCAAATATGAGCCACGCAACAAACATCCTTAGACACCAAACACCCGTAACACAGAGTGCTACCAAGATCATCCTCTCGTTCGGCCTCAATAACAGACAGCAGGGAAACCCTTTCCTCCTTAGGAAGGACTTAAATGCCATGATTATGGCAGCAACTCTTGCATTTCCCCAAGCTGAAATCTTCATCCCGCTCATCAATACTTCAGAACAACTACCAGGGAAAATCAAGGGCAACATTAGGTCCTTGAATTTCATCATTAAGGAAACAGGACGCCAAATACCACGCTTAGACAAAGGACTATTCGACACAGAAAACGACCAGATACACTGGACACTTAGAACTGCCAAAAACATGTGGGAAGCTTGGAAAACTTTTTTAGACTAAGCCAACCCCAGAGGGGGACTGAACAACCGGATAAAGAAGTAATCAACTTATCAACCCACCACGACCTTACACAAACTCAAAAACAGGTTCTCAGGAAAGGACTATCATTTATACCATCCGTCAAAACTACAAACAACCAAAGAGACGCCTTACAGGTCAGCCTAACAGAGTACCACAGACGACTTAAACTAAGCGCTTACTTCGGACCAACAACGGCCCCCCCCAAAAAACCATTCATTCCTAAATCCCACTGGGAACCAACACCGGATAAACTACCGCCAGAATTACTTACCCTAATTAAAACAGATCAGGCAATTTTGAAATCAACAAAACAAGAAAAAAATCCAACAAACCTCCAACCAGAAGAAGAACAAGCATTAGAAGAACTAAGAAACAACACAAACATAGTAATTAAACCAGCAGATAAAGGCAGTGCCACAGTAATTATGGACAGAACTAAATATGTTTATGAGGCCCTACGCCAACTAAATGACACCACTTACTACGTGACCCTAAAACAACCAATTTACCCAGAAACAGCCAACATGATCGCCGAAATCCTGGAGACTCTGTACGCAAAAAAAGCTTTAAACAGAAAACAGATCTCCTACCTAAAAGGTGTAGGCCCTCCAAGACCAAGATATTTCTACCTCCTCCCCAAAATTCACAAACCAGCACATAAATGGACAATCCCAAACAGTATCCCACCAGGACGCCCCATCGTATCAGACTGCGGGAGTGAAAGCTATGGTATTGCAGAATACATAGATTCCTTCCTAAACCCACTGTCAATAAAACACCCGAGCTATTTAAAAAATACGCAGGATTTTGTTCAACATATACGAAACATGCAAACACAGGAACCTTGTATGTTATTTACTATGGATGTTAATAGCCTCTATACAAACATAGACACAACGTTAGGTATGACATCAATCCAAAAATGGATGAAAAAATATCCAGAGGAAGGGCGACCAGACCAGGAGATTTTGCAACTGCTCCACCTAAGTTTAACCAGAAATGACTTCCAGTTTAATGGAAATAATTACCTCCAAATTAAAGGCACAGCCATGGGCAAAAAATTCGCACCAGCTTATGCCAACATCTACATGGCAGATTGGGAAGAGACTGTCCTCCAGAAATGCGAGAAACTTCCAACGCAATACTTCAGATACCTTGATGACATTTGGGGCATTTGGACCCACTCAAAACAGGACTTCGAAACGTTCGTAAACACCCTCAATGACCACCACACCTTCATCAGAGTGGAACCCGAGACAAGCGACAAACAAGTAAATTTCCTGGACACGACAGTCTACAAAAGCGCAGACTTTGAGGAGAGTGGTAAACTTCAAACAAAAGTCTACTTCAATCCAACCGATACACACGCTTTACTGCATAAACAGAGCTTTCATCCAAAGCATGTGTTCCCAGGGATTGTTAAATCCCAATTACTAAGATTCAACAGAATTTGTTCAAGACAAGAGGATGAATGTGAAGCAGGAAGGACACTTTTTCAAACACTCAGGCAAAGAGGCTACCCCAGATCCCTTCTCCGAAGGATAAAAAACCAGGTCCACCAGGATACAGAGACCACAAGGAATCCAAGTGAGGAAGAAAAACAAATCATCCCTTTAATCTCGGTCTATTCAAAATATACCAGGCAGGCTAATTATATGGTAAAAAAGAACTTCAATGAGATACTGGTAAACACCACACTGGGCGACAACTTCAAAGTCATTTCTGCCTACAGAAAAAACCCTAACCTCAAGGACCTACTGGTCAGAGCTAAACTAAAACCACCAATGACATGCCCAGAAAGACCGAGAGACCCGAAGGTGACCAAAAATCAAACAACAGGGGCAGTTTACCCACTGCCACAAAACATCCCCATGACAGAATCAAACTGCGTTTATGTCATCCAATGCCAAAAATGCCGCATGCAGTATGTAGGGGAAACACGCAACTCCCTAAGAACCCGCCTCTCTCATCATAAGTACAACATTGTACATAACCACAAAGCCGATACTTACCTCGTCCAGCACTTCCGGAAACACGGATTCAGTAACTTACGCATAAGAGGACTCCAACACAACCAGGACTGGACAACCTACCAGAGGAGACGGGCAGAAGGATATTGGACCAACAGACTGGACACAAAATTCCCAAACGGACTTAATGAGAAAGACACCTCATAATAAGTCAGACCACATTAAAGACTTTGCAAAAATATACATAACCTCTTTAAAAAAAACCTTGTTTGGTTGGTAACAAGTATTGTTGATATATTACTAACTCTGCAAAACAAATGTAAATAGTTATTTATAAAATGTTCATCTACCTCAACACCTATTGGTTGAGGTACTGTACTTAAAATATGTATAAAGTTCAATACCTGTTTTTCCAAAAAAAACCAAAAAAAAGGGGGATAAAATGATGACAAGATGGGACAAGTTCAAAGCCGAAGACCAAGGAATGGAAACAACAGTTTCTTTCCAGGGCCAAAGCCAGTACAAACCCAGATCTGAATCCCTCCTAAAAAAACAAGATAATGGATTAAATGGCATACATACTGAAAAACTTTTACCACTGGAGGACAATATCCAAGAAAAACTAGATTCTTCCAATAAGATCCCTTTTCCTCTCCTCTCTTCCCTCATGAAAATGAGGGAGTAGGGGGAGGCAGAGTATACAGCCCGAACAGGCGGGGGAGAGCTTAGCCCGGACAGGCTTCTCTCCCTGACTCTGCTTTCCTCACGATATAAATTATATCACCACCAAAAAACAAGAAATGGAACATCTCCAAATCTCATCAGTTCAAGGAGCCGGAGTCCCCTTCAAAACAATTTAAGAGAATATTCTAATAAACACTGTAGATCAACACCTACTAAAACAAAACGCTTTAATAATAGATGTAGAAAAATCACTTTCCTCACCTCTCTTCCCTCATAAAAATGAGGGAGTAGGGGGAGGCAGAGTATACAGCCCGAACAGGCGGGGGAGAGCTTAGCCCGGACAGGCTTCTCTCCCTGACTCTGCTTTCCTCACGATATAAATTATATCACCACCAAAAAACAAGAAATGGAACATCTCCAAATCTCATCAAACCTGAAATAGGAGATCTTAACAAAAAAGGAAAAACCTTGAATCTGTTCTTAAAAAGAATCTTAGAATTACATTATATAAATTACTGTGACACACCCTGGGGCTTGATCAACCCTGGCGGGGCCTTCCTTGGGAGAGGGTGTCTAGTGATGATGGCCGAAACACCCGATGATCCCGAGGTCCACTACTGATGATGTGTCACCTAAAATAGATATAGAATAAAATTAGACTTCAATAAATAGTCCAAACAACTGTACAAAAAAACAAATCCAAACAACAATAAAAAACAAAACTACCATTAGACTTCAATATAGGACAGACCAAAATAGAAAACCAAGGCATGCCAAAAATCCTTAGATACTTTGAAAAAACAATACAATATTACCAAAAGATACCAAAAACCAAACTAACTTTTTTTTAAATAATAAATAAACTAAATATACAAAAACAAGACTAATAAACAAAGCATCTCAAACCAGTAACTTACCACAAACCAAATGAAAATCGAACAAATCAATTAAAATTAAACCAGAATGAAACAAATGTTATTAAAAAGTATAAAGGATAAACCCGTTCTTAAAACCGATTTACATACCCCTATCAAAACGATTGGCTCTTCTGTTCTTCTAAACAGGAAGGAAACATACCAAAAACCAAACTAACCTCCTTTTTTTAAAAATAATAATAATAAATAAACTAAATATACAAAACAAGACTAATAACCAAAGCATCTCAAACCAGTAACTCACCACAAACCAAATGAAAATCGAACAAATCAATTAAAACTAAACCAGAATGAAACAAATGCTATTAAAAAGTATAAAGGATAAACCCGTTCTTAAATCAAAAAACCCAAACCACAGTTAAAAGCCAATCCGGCAAAGGGGATATGTAAGAATGGAGAGTAGTCGATGACGTGCGTGGGCCAGTGCATTGCCTTTGGCTCCCTAGTTCAAACTGCCCAGTCGTCGGACGAAGCAGGGGGAGTCATCGAGATATTTTTTCTAACCCTAACCCAGCCAGAGCCATCGGACGAACGGCTCTCTTTGAAAACCGATTTACATACCCCTATAAAAACGAGTCTCTCTTTTCTCTTCTGTTTTTCTAAACAGGAAGGAAACATGTCTAACTCCAAACAACTCAGCGACTTCCAACTCCTGATCAGAGCTTTCTCTCGATTTATAAAAGCCCACCACCACCTGGAACATGTGGGTTCCTCACCAGACTCCAGCACCCCAAAGGGGCTACTAAAACTCCAGGACGAACTAACAAGAGGTGTTCGCCCAGCTTGTCCTAGTGAAGCCACGGGCTTCCAGACATTCTATAATGCAAAGAACTGGTCTTATACCACAATACAGATACTTGAAGAACATTACCGAAAGGTAATCAACGATTCTCAAAACCAAATCCGAAACCTGCCTAAAACAGATTGGCAAAGAGCGCTAATGGTGGCCACCAAATGGGTAAAGAAAGACCATCGCCAAATCAAAACAACCACCTTGGAACAGGCGAAAGATAAGATAGAAAACTTATATAAAGAATTGACTCCAAACACCGAAAAAGACACAACCCCGACCATCCAACAGAACCAAAAACAACAAATTAACCCAGAAATCCCGCAACCAGAAAATCCAGAACCAGGGAACATAGCGGACGAAGCTCAACAAATAATTCCTGACCAGGACAAACCTAAAAACCTGAAATCTACAAACAAAAGATGTGTAATCGACCTCACCGACTTCAGTGACGAAAACACTGAAGAGGTACCCGAACAAAACAGGACAAACAATGACGATACTAATTATCCGGAACCGATAAACAAGAAACAAAAACATAACCCGGAAGAAGACCCAACATCCAGCCCACCAATACAGGAAACCAGCCAAACCAACAACCATCTCTATCGTAAACACGAACATGGTGGTAGTAAGTTACTCAATTGGTACCTGACACCAAGCCGACCGATCCTCATCATAGGAGACTCTAACCTCAGCAGACTCCTTCTCATTAAAGACCCGAGAATCCAGGTAGATTGCTACCCAGGGGCAAATATGAGCCACGCAACAAACATCCTTAGACACCAAACACCCGTAACACAGAGTGCTACCAAGATCATCCTCTCGTTCGGCCTCAATAACAGACAGCAGGGAAACCCTTTCCTCCTTAGGAAGGACTTAAATGCCATGATTATGGCAGCAACTCTTGCATTTCCCCAAGCTGAAATCTTCATCCCGCTCATCAATACTTCAGAACAACTACCAGGGAAAATCAAGGGCAACATTAGGTCCTTGAATTTCATCATTAAGGAAACAGGACGCCAAATACCACGCTTAGACAAAGGACTATTCGACACAGAAAACGACCAGATACACTGGACACTTAGAACTGCCAAGAACATGTGGGAAGCTTGGAAAACTCTTTTAGACTAAGCCAACCCCAGAGGGGGACTGAACAACCGGATAAAGAAGTAATCAACTTATCAACCCACCACGACCTTACACAAACTCAAAAACAGGTTCTCAGGAAAGGACTATCATTTATATCATCCGTCAAAACTACAAACAACCAAAGAGACGCCTTACAGGTCAGCCTAACAGAGTACCACAGACGACTTAAACTAAGCGCTTACTTCGGACCAACAACGGCCCCCCCCAAAAAACCATTCATTCCTAAATCCCACTGGGAACCAACACCGGATAAACTACCGCCAGAATTACTTACCCTAATTAAAACAGATCAGGCAATTTTGAAATCAACAAAACAAGAAAAAAATCCAACAAACCTCCAACCAGAAGAAGAACAAGCATTAGAAGAACTAAGAAACAACACAAACATAGTAATCAAACCAGCAGATAAAGGCAGTGCCACAGTAATTATGGACAGAACTAAATATGTTTATGAGGCCCTACGCCAACTAAATGACACCACTTACTACGTGACCCTAAAACAACCAATTTACCCAGAAACAGCCAACATGATCGCCGAAATCCTGGAGACTCTGTACGCAAAAAAAGCTTTAAACAGAAAACAGATCTCCTACCTAAAAGGGGTAGGCCCTCCAAGACCAAGATATTTCTACCTCCTCCCCAAAATTCACAAACCAGCACATAAATGGACAATCCCAAACAGTATTCCACCAGGACGCCCCATCGTATCAGACTGCGGGAGTGAAAGCTATGGTATTGCAGAATACATAGATTCCTTCCTAAACCCACTGTCAATAAAACACCCGAGCTATTTAAAAAATACGCAGGATTTTGTTCAACATATACGAAACATGCAAACACAGGAACCTTGTATGTTATTTACTATGGATGTTAATAGCCTCTATACAAACATAGACACAACGTTAGGTATGACATCAATCCAAAAATGGATGAAAAAATATCCAGAGGAAGGGCGACCAGACCAGGAGATTTTGCAACTGCTCCACCTAAGTTTAACCAGAAATGACTTCCAGTTTAATGGAAATAATTACCTCCAAATTAAAGGCACAGCCATGGGCAAAAAATTCGCACCAGCTTATGCCAACATCTACATGGCAGATTGGGAAGAGACTGTCCTCCAGAAATGCGAGAAACTTCCAACGCAATACTTCAGATACCTTGATGACATTTGGGGCATTTGGACCCACTCAAAACAGGACTTCGAAACATTCGTAAACACCCTCAATGACCACCACACCTTCATCAGAGTGGAACCCGAGACAAGCGACAAACAAGTAAATTTCCTGGACACGACAGTCTACAAAAGCGCAGACTTTGAGGAGAGTGGTAAACTTCAAACAAAAGTCTACTTCAATCCAACCGATACACACGCTTTACTGCATAAACAGAGCTTTCATCCAAAGCATGTGTTCCCAGGGATTGTTAAATCCCAATTACTAAGATTCAACAGAATTTGTTCAAGACAAGAGGATGAATGTGAAGCAGGAAGGACACTTTTTCAAACACTCAGGCAAAGAGGCTACCCCAGATCCCTTCTCCGAAGGATAAAAAACCAGGTCCACCAGGATACAGAGACCACAAGGAATCCAAGTGAGGAAGAAAAACAAATCATCCCTTTAATCTCGGTCTATTCAAAATATACCAGGCAGGCTAATTATATGGTAAAAAAGAACTTCAATGAGATACTGGTAAACACCACACTGGGCGACAACTTCAAAGTCATTTCTGCCTACAGAAAAAATCCTAACCTCAAGGACCTACTGGTCAGAGCTAAACTAAAACCACCAATGACATGCCCAGAAAGACCGAGAGACCCGAAGGTGACCAAAAATCAAACAACAGGGGCAGTTTACCCACTGCCACAAAACATCCCCATGACAGAATCAAACTGCGTTTATGTCATCCAATGCCAAAAATGCCGCATGCAGTATGTAGGGGAAACACGCAACTCCCTAAGAACCCGCCTCTCTCATCATAAGTACAACATTGTACATAACCACAAAGCCGATACTTACCTCGTCCAGCACTTCCGGAAACACGGATTCAGTAACTTACGCATAAGAGGACTCCAACACAACCAGGACTGGACAACCTACCAGAGGAGACGGGCAGAAGGATATTGGACCAACAGACTGGACACAAAATTCCCAAACGGACTTAATGAGAAAGACACCTCATAATAAGTCAGACCACATTAAAGACTTTGCAAAAATATACATAACCTTTTAAAAAAAACCTTGTTTGGTTGGTAACAAGTATTGTTGATATATTACTAACTCTGCAAAACAAATGTAAATAGTTATTTATAAAATGTTCATCTACCTCAACACCTATTGGTTGAGGTACTGTACTTAAAATATGTATAAAGTTCAATACCTGTTTTTCCAAAAAAAACCAAAAAAAAGGGGGATAAAATGATGACAAGATGGGACAAGTTCAAAGCCGAAGACCAAGGAATGGAAACAACAGTTTCTTTCCAGGGCCAAAGCCAGTACAAACCCAGATCTGAATCCCTCCTAAAAAAACAAGATAATGGATTAAATGGCATACATACTGAAAAACTCTTACCACTGGAGGACAATATCCAAGAAAAACTAGATTCTTCCAATAAGATCCCTTTTCCTCTCCTCTCTTCACTCATGAAAATGAGGGAGTAGGGGGAGGCAGAGTATACAGCCCGAACAGGCGGGGGAGAGCTTAGCCCGGACAGGCTTCTCTCCCTGACTCTGCTTTCCTCACGGTATAAATTATATCACCACCAAAAAACAAGAAATGGAACATCTCCAAATCTCATCAGTTCAAGGAGCCGGAGTCCCCTTCAAAACAATTTAAGAGAATATTCTAATAAACACTGTAGATCAACACCTACTAAAACAAAACGCTTTAATAATAGATGTAGAAAAATCACTTTCCTCACCTCTCTTCCCTCATAAAAATGAGGGAGTAGGGGGAGGCAGAGTATACAGCCCGAACAGGCGGGGGAGAGCTTAGCCCGGACAGGCTTCTCTCCCTGACTCTGCTTTCCTCACGATATAAATTATATCACCACCAAAAAACAAGAAATGGAACATCTCCAAATCTCATCAAACCTGAAATAGGAGATCTTAACAAAAAGGAAAAACCTTGAATCTGTTCTTAAAAAGAATCTTAGAATTACATTATATAAATTACTGTGACACACCCTGGGGCTTGATCAACCCTGGCGGGGCCTTCCTTGGGAGAGGGTGTCTAGTGATGATGGCCGAAACACCCGATGATCCCGAGGTCCACTACTGATGATGTGTCACCTAAAATAGATATAGAATAAAATTAGACTTCAATAAATAGTCCAAACAACTGTACAAAAAAACAAATCCAAACAACAATAAAAAACAAAACTACCATTAGACTTCAATATAGGACAGACCAAAATAGAAAACCAAGGCATGCCAAAAATCCTTAGATACTTTGAAAAAACAATACAATATTACCAAAAGATACCAAAAACCAAACTAACTTTTTTTTAAATAATAAATAAACTAAATATACAAAAACAAGACTAATAAACAAAGCATCTCAAACCAGTAACTTACCACAAACCAAATGAAAATCGAACAAATCAATTAAAATTAAACCAGAATGAAACAAATGTTATTAAAAAGTATAAAGGATAAACCCGTTCTTAAAACCGATTTACATACCCCTATCAAAACGATTGGCTCTTCTGTTCTTCTAAACAGGAAGGAAACATACCAAAAACCAAACTAACCTCCTTTTTTTAAAAATAATAATAATAAATAAACTAAATATACAAAACAAGACTAATAACCAAAGCATCTCAAACCAGTAACTCACCACAAACCAAATGAAAATCGAACAAATCAATTAAAACTAAACCAGAATGAAACAAATGCTATTAAAAAGTATAAAGGATAAACCCGTTCTTAAATCAAAAAACCCAAACCACAGTTAAAAGCCAATCCGGCAAAGGGGATATGTAAGAATGGAGAGTAGTCGATGACGTGCGTGGGCCAGTGCATTGCCTTTGGCTCCCTAGTTCAAACTGCCCAGTCGTCGGACGAAGCAGGGGGAGTCATCGAGATATTTTTTCTAACCCTAACCCAGCCAGAGCCATCGGACGAACGGCTCTCTTTGAAAACCGATTTGCCTACCCCTATAAAAACGATTCTCTCTTTTATCTTCTGTTTTTCTAAACAGGAAGGAAACATGTCTAACTCCAAACAACTCAGCGACTTCCAACTCCTGATCAGAGCTTTCTCTCGATTTATAAAAGCCCACCACCACCTGGAACATGTGGGTTCCTCACCAGACTCCAGCACCCCAAAGGGGCTACTAAAACTCCAGGACGAACTAACAAGAGGTGTTCGCCCAGCTTGTCCTAGTGAAGCCACGGGCTTCCAGACATTCTATAATGCAAAGAACTGGTCTTATACCACAATACAGATACTTGAAGAACATTACCGAAAGGTAATCAACGATTCTCAAAACCAAATCCGAAACCTGCCTAAAACAGATTGGCAAAGAGCGCTAATGGTGGCCACCAAATGGGTAAAGAAAGACCATCGCCAAATCAAAACAACCACCTTGGAACAGGCGAAAGATAAGATAGAAAACTTATATAAAGAATTGACTCCAAACACCGAAAAAGACACAACCCCGACCATCCAACAGAACCAAAAACAACAAATTAACCCAGAAATCCCGCAACCAGAAAATCCAGAACCAGGGAACATAGCGGACGAAGCTCAACAAATAATTCCTGACCAGGACAAACCTAAAAACCTGAAATCTACAAACAAAAGATGTGTAATCGACCTCACCGACTTCAGTGACGAAAACACTGAAGAGGTACCCGAACAAAACAGGACAAACAATGACGATACTAATTATCCGGAACCGATAAACAAGAAACAAAAACATAACCCGGAAGAAGACCCAACATCCAGCCCACCAATACAGGAAACCAGCCAAACCAACAACCATCTCTATCGTAAACACGAACATGGTGGTAGTAAGTTACTCAATTGGTACCTGACACCAAGCCGACCGATCCTCATCATAGGAGACTCTAACCTCAGCAGACTCCCTCTCATTAAAGACCCGAGAATCCAGGTAGATTGCTACCCAGGGGCAAATATGAGCCACGCAACAAACATCCTTAGACACCAAACACCCGTAACACAGAGTGCTACCAAGATCATCCTCTCGTTCGGCCTCAATAACAGACAGCAGGGAAACCCTTTCCTCCTTAGGAAGGATTTAAATGCCATGATTATGGCAGCAACTCTTGCATTTCCCCAAGCTGAAATCTTCATCCCGCTCATCAATACTTCAGAACAACTACCAGGGAAAATCAAGGGCAACATTAGGTCCTTGAATTTCATCATTAAGGAAACAGGACGCCAAATACCACGCTTAGACAAAGGACTATTCGACACAGAAAACGACCAGATACACTGGACACTTAGAACTGCCAAGAACATGTGGGAAGCTTGGAAAACTTTTTTAGACTAAGCCAACCCCAGAGGGGGACTGAACAACCGGATAAAGAAGTAATCAACTTATCAACCCACCACGACCTTACACAAACTCAAAAACAGGTTCTCAGGAAAGGACTATCATTTATACCATCCGTCAAAACTACAAACAACCAAAGAGACGCCTTACAGGTCAGCCTAACAGAGTACCACAGACGACTTAAACTAAGCGCTTACTTCGGACCAACAACGGCCCCCCCCAAAAAACCATTCATTCCTAAATCCCACTGGGAACCAACACCGGATAAACTACCGCCAGAATTACTTACCCTAATTAAAACAGATCAGGCAATTTTGAAATCAACAAAACAAGAAAAAAATCCAACAAACCTCCAACCAGAAGAAGAACAAGCATTAGAAGAACTAAGAAACAACACAAACATAGTAATCAAACCAGCAGATAAAGGCAGTGCCACAGTAATTATGGACAGAACTAAATATGTTTATGAGGCCCTACGCCAACTAAATGACACCACTTACTACGTGACCCTAAAACAACCAATTTACCCAGAAACAGCCAACATGATCGCCGAAATCCTGGAGACTCTGTACGCAAAAAAAGCTTTAAACAGAAAACAGATCTCCTACCTAAAAGGGGTAGGCCCTCCAAGACCAAGATATTTCTACCTCCTCCCCAAAATTCACAAACCAGCACATAAATGGACAATCCCAAACAGTATTCCACCAGGACGCCCCATCGTATCAGACTGCGGGAGTGAAAGCTATGGTATTGCAGAATACATAGATTCCTTCCTAAACCCACTGTCAATAAAACACCCGAGCTATTTAAAAAATACGCAGGATTTTGTTCAACATATACGAAACATGCAAACACAGGAACCTTGTATGTTATTTACTATGGATGTTAATAGCCTCTATACAAACATAGACACAACGTTAGGTATGACATCAATCCAAAAATGGATGAAAAAATATCCAGAGGAAGGGCGACCAGACCAGGAGATTTTGCAACTGCTCCACCTAAGTTTAACCAGAAATGACTTCCAGTTTAATGGAAATAATTACCTCCAAATTAAAGGCACAGCCATGGGCAAAAAATTCGCACCAGCTTATGCCAACATCTACATGGCAGATTGGGAAGAGACTGTCCTCCAGAAATGCGAGAAACTTCCAACGCAATACTTCAGATACCTTGATGACATTTGGGGCATTTGGACCCACTCAAAACAGGACTTCGAAACGTTCGTAAACACCCTCAATGACCACCACACCTTCATCAGAGTGGAACCCGAGACAAGCGACAAACAAGTAAATTTCCTGGACACGACAGTCTACAAAAGCGCAGACTTTGAGGAGAGTGGTAAACTTCAAACAAAAGTCTACTTCAATCCAACCGATACACACGCTTTACTGCATAAACAGAGCTTTCATCCAAAGCATGTGTTCCCAGGGATTGTTAAATCCCAATTACTAAGATTCAACAGAATTTGTTCAAGACAAGAGGATGAATGTGAAGCAGGAAGGACACTTTTTCAAACACTCAGGCAAAGAGGCTACCCCAGATCCCTTCTCCGAAGGATAAAAAACCAGGTCCACCAGGATACAGAGACCACAAGGAATCCAAGTGAGGAAGAAAAACAAATCATCCCTTTAATCTCGGTCTATTCAAAATATACCAGGCAGGCTAATTATATGGTAAAAAAGAACTTCAATGAGATACTGGTAAACACCACACTGGGCGACAACTTCAAAGTCATTTCTGCCTACAGAAAAAATCCTAACCTCAAGGACCTACTGGTCAGAGCTAAACTAAAACCACCAATGACATGCCCAGAAAGACCGAGAGACCCGAAGGTGACCAAAAATCAAACAACAGGGGCAGTTTACCCACTGCCACAAAACATCCCCATGACAGAATCAAACTGCGTTTATGTCATCCAATGCCAAAAATGCCGCATGCAGTATGTAGGGGAAACACGCAACTCCCTAAGAACCCGCCTCTCTCATCATAAGTACAACATTGTACATAACCACAAAGCCGATACTTACCTCGTCCAGCACTTCCGGAAACACGGATTCAGTAACTTACGCATAAGAGGACTCCAACACAACCAGGACTGGACAACCTACCAGAGGAGACGGGCAGAAGGATATTGGACCAACAGACTGGACACAAAATTCCCAAACGGACTTAATGAGAAAGACACCTCATAATAAGTCAGACCACATTAAAGACTTTGCAAAAATATACATAACCTTTTAAAAAAAACCTTGTTTGGTTGGTAACAAGTATTGTTGATATATTACTAACTCTGCAAAACAAATGTAAATAGTTATTTATAAAATGTTCATCTACCTCAACACCTATTGGTTGAGGTACTGTACTTAAAATATGTATAAAGTTCAATACCTGTTTTTCCAAAAAAAAACCAAAAAAAAGGGGGATAAAATGATGACAAGATGGGACAAGTTCAAAGCCGAAGACCAAGGAATGGAAACAACAGTTTCTTTCCAGGGCCAAAGCCAGTACAAACCCAGATCTGAATCCCTCCTAAAAAAACAAGATAATGGATTAAATGGCATACATACTGAAAAACTCTTACCACTGGAGGACAATATCCAAGAAAAACTAGATTCTTCCAATAAGATCCCTTTTCCTCTCCTCTCTTCACTCATGAAAATGAGGGAGTAGGGGGAGGCAGAGTATACAGCCCGAACAGGCGGGGGAGAGCTTAGCCCGGACAGGCTTCTCTCCCTGACTCTGCTTTCCTCACGGTATAAATTATATCACCACCAAAAAACAAGAAATGGAACATCTCCAAATCCATCAGTTCAAGGAGCCGGAGTCCCCTTCAAAACAATTTAAGAGAATATTCTAATAAACACTGTAGATCAACACCTACTAAAACAAAACGCTTTAATAATAGATGTAGAAAAATCACTTTCCTCACCTCTCTTCCCTCATAAAAATGAGGGAGTAGGGGGAGGCAGAGTATACAGCCCGAACAGGCGGGGGAGAGCTTAGCCCGGACAGGCTTCTCTCCCTGACTCTGCTTTCCTCACGATATAAATTATATCACCACCAAAAAACAAGAAATGGAACATCTCCAAATCTCATCAAACCTGAAATAGGAGATCTTAACAAAAAAGGAAAAACCTTGAATCTGTTCTTAAAAAGAATCTTAGAATTACATTATATAAATTACTGTGACACACCCTGGGGCTTGATCAACCCTGGCGGGGCCTTCCTTGGGAGAGGGTGTCTAGTGATGATGGCCGAAACACCCGATGATCCCGAGGTCCACTACTGATGATGTGTCACCTAAAATAGATATAGAATAAAATTAGACTTCAATAAATAGTCCAAACAACTGTACAAAAAAACAAATCCAAACAACAATAAAAAACAAAACTACCATTAGACTTCAATATAGGACAGACCAAAATAGAAAACCAAGGCATGCCAAAAATCCTTAGATACTTTGAAAAAACAATACAATATTACCAAAAGATACCAAAAACCAAACTAACTTTTTTTAAAATAATAAATAAACTAAATATACAAAAACAAGACTAATAAACAAAGCATCTCAAACCAGTAACTTACCACAAACCAAATGAAAATCGAACAAATCAATTAAAATTAAACCAGAATGAAACAAATGTTATTAAAAAGTATAAAGGATAAACCCGTTCTTAAAACCGATTTACATACCCCTATCAAAACGATTGGCTCTTCTGTTCTTCTAAACAGGAAGGAAACATACCAAAAACCAAACTAACCTCCTTTTTTTAAAAATAATAATAATAAATAAACTAAATATACAAAACAAGACTAATAACCAAAGCATCTCAAACCAGTAACTCACCACAAACCAAATGAAAATCGAACAAATCAATTAAAACTAAACCAGAATGAAACAAATGCTATTAAAAAGTATAAAGGATAAACCCGTTCTTAAATCAAAAAAACCCAAACCACAGTTAAAAGCCAATCCGGCAAAGGGGATATGTAAGAATGGAGAGTAGTCGATGACGTGCGTGGGCCAGTGCATTGCCTTTGGCTCCCTAGTTCAAACTGCCCAGTCGTCGGACGAAGCAGGGGGAGTCATCGAGATATTTTTTCTAACCCTAACCCAGCCAGAGCCATCGGACGAACGGCTCTCTTTGAAAACCGATTTACATACCCCTATAAAAACGAGTCTCTCTTTTCTCTTCTGTTTTTCTAAACAGGAAGGAAACATGTCTAACTCCAAACAACTCAGCGACTTCCAACTCCTGATCAGAGCTTTCTCTCGATTTATAAAAGCCCACCACCACCTGGAACATGTGGGTTCCTCACCAGACTCCAGCACCCCAAAGGGGCTACTAAAACTCCAGGACGAACTAACAAGAGGTGTTCGCCCAGCTTGTCCTAGTGAAGCCACGGGCTTCCAGACATTCTATAATGCAAAGAACTGGTCTTATACCACAATACAGATACTTGAAGAACATTACCGAAAGGTAATCAACGATTCTCAAAACCAAATCCGAAACCTGCCTAAAACAGATTGGCAAAGAGCGCTAATGGTGGCCACCAAATGGGTAAAGAAAGACCATCGCCAAATCAAAACAACCACCTTGGAACAGGCGAAAGATAAGATAGAAAACTTATATAAAGAATTGACTCCAAACACCGAAAAAGACACAACCCCGACCATCCAACAGAACCAAAAACAACAAATTAACCCAGAAATCCCGCAACCAGAAAATCCAGAACCAGGGAACATAACGGACGAAGCTCAACAAAAAATACCTGACCAGGACAAACCTAAAAACCTGAAATCTACAAACAAAAGATGTGTAATCGACCTCACCGACTTCAGCGATGAAAACACTGAAGAGGTACCCGAACAAAACAGGACAAACAATGACGATACTAATTATCCGGAACCGATAAACAAGAAACAAAAACATAACCCGGAAGAAGACCCAACATCCAGCCCACCAATACAGGAAACCAGCCAAACCAACAACCATCTCTATCGTAAACACGAACATGGTGGTAGTAAGTTACTCAATTGGTACCTGACACCAAGCCGACCGATCCTCATCATAGGAGACTCTAACCTCAGCAGACTCCCTCTCATTAAAGACCCGAGAATCCAGGTAGATTGCTACCCAGGGGCAAATATGAGCCACGCAACAAACATCCTTAGACACCAAACACCCGTAACACAGAGTGCTACCAAGATCATCCTCTCGTTCGGCCTCAATAACAGACAGCAGGGAAACCCTTTCCTCCTTAGGAAGGACTTAAATGCCATGATTATGGCAGCAACTCTTGCATTTCCCCAAGCTGAAATCTTCATCCCGCTCATCAATACTTCAGAACAACTACCAGGGAAAATCAAGGGCAACATTAGGTCCTTGAATTTCATCATTAAGGAAACAGGACGCCAAATACCACGCTTAGACAAAGGACTATTCGACACAGAAAACGACCAGATACACTGGACACTTAGAACTGCCAAAAACATGTGGGAAGCTTGGAAAACTTTTTTAGACTAAGCCAACCCCAGAGGGGGACTGAACAACCGGATAAAGAAGTAATCAACTTATCAACCCACCACGACCTTACACAAACTCAAAAACAGGTTCTCAGGAAAGGACTAGCATTTATACCATCCGTCAAAACTACAAACAACCAAAGAGACGCCTTACAGGTCAGCCTAACAGAGTACCACAGACGACTTAAACTAAGCGCTTACTTCGGACCAACAACGGCCCCCCCCAAAAAACCATTCATTCCTAAATCCCACTGGGAACCAACACCGGATAAACTATCGCCAGAATTACTTACCCTAATTAAAACAGATCAGGCAATTTTGAAATCAACAAAACAAGAAAAAAATCCAACAAACCTCCAACCAGAAGAAGAACAAGCATTAGAAGAACTAAGAAACAACACAAACATAGTAATCAAACCAGCAGATAAAGGCAGTGCCACAGTAATTATGGACAGAACTAAATATGTTTATGAGGCCCTACGCCAACTAAATGACACCACTTACTACGTGACCCTAAAACAACCAATTTACCCAGAAACAGCCAACATGATCGCCGAAATCCTGGAGACTCTGTACGCAAAAAAAGCTTTAAACAGAAAACAGATCTCCTACCTAAAAGGGGTAGGCCCTCCAAGACCAAGATATTTCTACCTCCTCCCCAAAATTCACAAACCAGCACATAAATGGACAATCCCAAACAGTATTCCACCAGGACGCCCCATCGTATCAGACTGCGGGAGTGAAAGCTATGGTATTGCAGAATACATAGATTCCTTCCTAAACCCACTGTCAATAAAACACCCGAGCTATTTAAAAAATACGCAGGATTTTGTTCAACATATACGAAACATGCAAACACAGGAACCTTGTATGTTATTTACTATGGATGTTAATAGCCTCTATACAAACATAGACACAACGTTAGGTATGACATCAATCCAAAAATGGATGAAAAAATATCCAGAGGAAGGGCGACCAGACCAGGAGATTTTGCAATTGCTCCACCTAAGTTTAACCAGAAATGACTTCCAGTTTAATGGAAATAATTACCTCCAAATTAAAGGCACAGCCATGGGCAAAAAATTCGCACCAGCTTATGCCAACATCTACATGGCAGATTGGGAAGAGACTGTCCTCCAGAAATGCGAGAAACTTCCAACGCAATACTTCAGATACCTTGATGACATTTGGGGCATTTGGACCCACTCAAAACAGGACTTCGAAACGTTCGTAAACACCCTCAATGACCACCACACCTTCATCAGAGTGGAACCCGAGACAAGCGACAAACAAGTAAATTTCCTGGACACGACAGTCTACAAAAGCGCAGACTTTGAGGAGAGTGGTAAACTTCAAACAAAAGTCTACTTCAATCCAACCGATACACACGCTTTACTGCATAAACAGAGCTTTCATCCAAAGCATGTGTTCCCAGGGATTGTTAAATCCCAATTACTAAGATTCAACAGAATTTGTTCAAGACAAGAGGATGAATGTGAAGCAGGAAGGACACTTTTTCAAACACTCAGGCAAAGAGGCTACCCCAGATCCCTTCTCCGAAGGATAAAAAACCAGGTCCACCAGGATACAGAGACCACAAGGAATCCAAGTGAGGAAGAAAAACAAATCATCCCTTTAATCTCGGTCTATTCAAAATATACCAGGCAGGCTAATTATATGGTAAAAAAGAACTTCAATGAGATACTGGTAAACACCACACTGGGCGACAACTTCAAAGTCATTTCTGCCTACAGAAAAAATCCTAACCTCAAGGACCTACTGGTCAGAGCTAAACTAAAACCACCAATGACACGCCCAGAAAGACCGAGAGACCCGAAGGTGACCAAAAATCAAACAACAGGGGCAGTTTACCCACTGCCACAAAACATCCCCATGACAGAATCAAACTGCGTTTATGTCATCCAATGCCAAAAATGCCGCATGCAGTATGTAGGGGAAACACGCAACTCCCTAAGAACCCGCCTCTCTCATCATAAGTACAACATTGTACATAACCACAAAGCCGATACTTACCTCGTCCAGCACTTCCGGAAACACGGATTCAGTAACTTACGCATAAGAGGACTCCAACACAACCAGGACTGGACAACCTACCAGAGGAGACGGGCAGAAGGATATTGGACCAACAGACTGGACACAAAATTCCCAAACGGACTTAATGAGAAAGACACCTCATAATAAGTCAGACCACATTAAAGACTTTGCAAAAATATACATAACCTTTTAAAAAAAAACTTGTTTGGTTGGTAACAAGTATTGTTGATATATTACTAACTCTGCAAAACAAATGTAAATAGTTATTTATAAAATGTTCATCTACCTCAACACCTATTGGTTGAGGTACTGTACTTAAAATATGTATAAAGTTCAATACCTGTTTTTCCAAAAAAAAAAAAAAAAAAGGGGGATAAAATGATGACAAGATGGGACAAGTTCAAAGCCGAAGACCAAGGAATGGAAACAACAGTTTCTTTCCAGGGCCAAAGCCAGTACAAACCCAGATCTGAATCCCTCCTAAAAAAACAAGATAATGGATTAAATGGCATACATACTGAAAAACTCTTACCACTGGAGGACAATATCCAAGAAAAACTAGATTCTTCCAATAAGATCCCTTTTCCTCTCCTCTCTTCCCTCATGAAAATGAGGGAGTAGGGGGAGGCAGAGTATACAGCCCGAACAGGCGGGGGAGAGCTTAGCCCGGACAGGCTTCTCTCCCTGACTCTGCTTTCCTCACGATATAAATTATATCACCACCAAAAAACAAGAAATGGAACATCTCCAAATCTCATCAAACCTGAAATAGGAGATCTTAACAAAAAAGGAAAAACCTTGAATCTGTTCTTAAAAAGAATCTTAGAATTACATTATATAAATTACTGTGACACACCCTGGGGCTTGATCAACCCTGGCGGGGCCTTCCTTGGGAGAGGGTGTCTAGTGATGATGGCCGAAACACTCGATGATCCCGAGGTCCACTACTGATGATGTGTCACCTAAAATAGATATAGAATAAAATTAGACTTCAATAAATAGTCCAAACAACTGTACAAAAAAACAAATCCAAACAACAATAAAAAACAAAACTACCATTAGACTTCAATATAGGACAGACCAAAATAGAAAACCAAGGCATGCCAAAAATCCTTAGATACTTTGAAAAAACAATACAATATTACCAAAAGATACCAAAAACCAAACTAACTTTTTTTAAAATAATAAATAAACTAAATATACAAAAACAAGACTAATAAACAAAGCATCTCAAACCAGTAACTTACCACAAACCAAATGAAAATCGAACAAATCAATTAAAATTAAACCAGAATGAAACAAATGTTATTAAAAAGTATAAAGGATAAACCCGTTCTTAAAACCGATTTACATACCCCTATCAAAACGATTGGCTCTTCTGTTCTTCTAAACAGGAAGGAAACATACCAAAAACCAAACTAACCTCCTTTTTTAAAAAATAATAATAATAAATAAACTAAATATACAAAACAAGACTAATAACCAAAGCATCTCAAACCAGTAACTCACCACAAACCAAATGAAAATCGAACAAATCAATTAAAACTAAACCAGAATGAAACAAATGCTATTAAAAAGTATAAAGGATAAACCCGTTCTTAAATCAAAAAACCCAAACCACAGTTAAAAGCCAATCCGGCAAAGGGGATATGTAAGAATGGAGAGTAGTCGATGACGTGCGTGGGCCAGTGCATTGCCTTTGGCTCCCTAGTTCAAACTGCCCAGTCGTCGGACGAAGCAGGGGGAGTCATCGAGATATTTTTTCTAACCCTAACCCCTAACCCCTAACCCTAACCTAAACCTAAACCTAAACCTAACCAGTTAATTCTATGCCTAAACCTAACCAGTTAATTCTATGTCTAAACCTAACCAGTTAATTCTATGCCTAAACCTAACCAGTTAATTCTACGCCTAAACCTAACCAGTTAACCCCATGCCTAAACCTAACCTTTTAATCCTTTATATTAATCTTAACTCTAATCCAAACCCAAACCATTTTATCCTTAATATTAATTCTAATACTAACCAGTTGATCCTTAACAAAACCGTGAATCCTTTTCTAAATTATCTTAGAATTAGATTATAATAAAACTTAGTTGGACACACCCTGGGGCTTGATCAACCCTGGCGGGGCCTTCCTCGGGAGAGGGTGTCTAGTGATGATGGCCGAAACACCCGATGATCCTGAGGTCCACTACTGATGATGTGTTCCATAATGTAAAATTAGGAAATTAAAATAGTATCTATAGAAATAATAGTCCAACCAACTCCGTCAAAATCAAACAACCAATAATTCAAACAATGGAATGAGAAGCAATAAATCATGAAATATCAATACAGAAAACAAAAACAGAAAGCACTTACAATGAAAGATTTAAAATATCAACAAAACTTAAACCAGTTTTTTTAAAGGAACAATATCCCAAAACAAAATAACGTTCATATTAAAAACCAACTCATATCAAAAGCCATTTCAGGCAAAGGGGATAGGTGAGAATGGAGAGTACTCGATGACGTGCGTGGGCCAGTGCATTGCCTTTGACTCCCTAGTTCAAACTGCCCAGTCGTCGGACGAAGCAGGGGGAGTCATCGAGATATTTTTTCTAACCCTAACCCTACCCTAACCCCCCTAACCCTAACCACACCCCAACCCCAGCCAAAAACCTTACACATTCACAACCCTAAACCCAACACAACCCCAACTCCAACTCTAAAAACAACCAAAAACCCAAACCAAACACTTAGCATAATCATGGCAACGGAAAAACTTGACAAGGTCCTACAAACTCGTAGATGGTACCAATCGATCGGCCGTGACCACATTAGTGGGGGTAGAGCCTACTCCCAAGTCTCTACGACATTCAGCAAAAAAACTTAGACCCAAATATATCACAGTTTTTCACGGATTGGGTTTTTTCCTTTTCAAAGGTCGTAGAAGCTCTGGGATGGTACCAATCGATCTGGCGTACCCTTATTAGTGTTACAAAAACACTTTCCAAGTCTCTACGACCTTCACAAAAACCGTTATTCAAGAATATCTCCTTCCCCAATGTGCTATTATCCCTAATGCCTAAGTATCCTAAGTACCATTAGCCCTAACCCTAACCCTGATAAAACTGTGCACAAATTTAAATAAATGATCCTTCTACACTTACTGTTCTGTCCCTCAAATGTGTGTTCTGTTTAGCTATGCAACAGCACCCCCTTGGGGCAGTTCAGGTACATAACCATTGCCATGGGGACGAGAAAGAGAAGAGTGTCTCGCTCAGCTTTCTGTCCAAGCTCCACCTTGTAAACATGACACCTGTCAGATCATCTGACTCCCTGCAGAGCAACGTTTGTTTCCATCACCCTGTAACCTAAGATAACACAGGTGGGTGGGGTTTAATGTTGCAGACAGTTTATTGATCAGATATTTCATCAGATTGTTCTCGTTAAATTTGTTTTTGTTTTAACGTCAAGATGATTCAGAAAAAAAGAAGAAAATACACATTCGATGAGAAAAAAGCAAGTTTAACAGTTTTTATTTTGTCAAAAAAAAAAAAAACGGTTTGACAAGAAATTATCCATCAAGTTCAAGTGATACAGTCTCAGGGATCCAGAAGGAGAAATAAACACTGGAAACACACAGAAAAACGGGAGCTAAAGCTTTGTTTATTCCACTTGGTTCCAAACTCCCACAGTTCCTCACACAGATCCTGGGATCTGATTGGTTCAAAGCTTTCAGGTTGAAGTCTTTAATAGCTCCAGCATCACCAGTCTCGTCCTCCTGAGCCGACCTGCTGAGGAAACGCTCACCTGAGGCCAGAGTCCAGGTTGAGAACAGGGCGTAGTTTCCATCACTACCAGTGGTGGTTCTTGGAAAGGTAGGCGATGAGTGCCACGCCCACACCCACATAGATACCTGTCCCAATAGTGATTGACAATACGGCCAGGAAGAGAGCCCTCCTCGAGCTGGAGCTGGCAAGATGGAAGTCTCCTTTAGACACTGACTTATTGGTCTGAGGAGGAAGCAAACAGGAAAAACTTTTATTGAAATGCAAACACTGTGATGATGCTACATTCACACACTGTTGATAAGACACTTCCTGTTGTTAGCCTGGGCACTAACACAGCAGCTAACTGCTAACTCCCTCTCTGTCTTCTCTTGTGTGTGTGTGTGAGAGACTCACAGATGAACTGATTAGATTTTAGTGGTCAAAGCTCAAAGGTCAGTGTGACCTCATGTTCTTGTTCTTGTGATCTATCAGAACACCATGTCAGTAAAGTGATACACTATATACAGTGAAGTGATACCTTTCACCAAAAATACACACAATCACTTTTCTTAAATACCTTTTATGTAAACAATCACAGGGTTAGACAGACAGAGGAACACGGCCACAGAGCATTAAGCCCAATTCATGCTTCTGTGTTGAAGCTACGCCGTAGCCTATGCATAGATGTGTACCCTACATAGAGCCCTACGCCATACCCCCCCCACTAGTGTTTCGGTGGTGTAATTACAGCACGACTCACACAAACCTACACACAACTATGAATGCTCTGCCCCATTGCATAGGCTATGTGCACACCTATGGTGTAGCTTCAATGCTTTGTGCTTTAATTCTAGTTGTTTTTTGTAGTTATTTGAATCAGAGGTAATTATCACCTGAGTGAGTTCTGCATTAAACAAATGAATACATGTTGTTTCAATATTAGATCATGTGGCAGTACATAAGCTGCCAATTCGATTCTGAGTTTTGTTTTAATTACTATTTATATTGTACTATTTATAAATTATTACTAGAAGAAAATAAGAAGAAGCCCAGGTTCCTCTTCAGCTCTGTACCTGACAGAGAGTCACAGCTCTACTGATCCATCTATTCCTCTGAGGAGCAATAATTTCATGAACTTCTTTCAAATGAAATTATAACCATCAGGGAATCAATTCACCACCACCATGAAAAGCACAGACACCTGGTCTATTACAGAAACCATATAACTAACTACAGCACTGAGCTCATTGTAATGGTCCCTAAACATCTGAGAGAAACACTGTGACCAGATAGTCCCCTTGGTGTTAGCTTGGCCCCCAGCTCCACTGTGAGGAACCTGAGTTAGGAGCAGGACATGTGACCCACATATAAAACAAGTCTCTAGGACAGCTTTCTTCCACCTGCACAGTATTATGAACATTAGGAACATCCTGTCTCAGAAGGAAGCTGAGAAACTCGTCCATTTGTTCCCTCTAGACTGGATCAGTGTGACTCTTTATTATCAGGACGTCCCAGTAAGTCTGTGAAAAGCCTCCAGTTGGTCCAAGATGCTGCAGCACGAGTGCTGACAGGAACTAGGAGAGATCATATTACTGCTCTCAGCTTCTCTGCATTGGCACCTTGTCAAACTCTGAATATCAAGATCCTGCTCCTCACATAGAAAGTCCTTCAAACCCTTCATATATCAAAGAGCTCATAACACTGTATTATCCAAATAGATCACTGCACTCCCAAAACACAGGTTCTCTTGTGGTTCTAGAGTCATGCACCATCTCTACCATCTCACCCTAACCCCATGAACAGCTAACAGTACAAATGTTAAAAAACATATTTTAATCGTTTTTAATCAACCGAAGATTATTTTCGTCCGAAGCTTCGGTGCTAGACGGCTGCTGGTGACACAATAGGAAGAACAGACAGTCTCACTCCTCCTCAGGCCTCTGCTGAATTGAGACACTGTACAATACCATTAATAATTATTGTTATTATTAGAGCGGAGCTGATTGTTAAGGAATTTTTTAACATCCTCACACATTACTGTATATGCCACTATATATTATGTATATTGTATATTACACATCATATCTGTCCAGGAGAATAGTGCCTGTCTAAATTCCACACATACTCCCTTCTCTAAGCAGGACCCAAGGTTAGGTTATCAGAATCAGAAATACCTTATTGATCCCAGGGGGACATTGTGTTTGTTCCAATAGCTCCATGCAAGATTAGAAATATAATCTTATAAGATTTACAAAATATATAAAATAAAATATGAAATATACTAAATGTGCGTTAACAACAGTGCATTGTTGTGTCTACGTTGAGGGACTTTCATATCTAACTCAGATGAGCCAGACAGAGAGACACCACCTTCAACTCTCACCAACTTTAACTCTTTTTTTGCGTATTTCACCAGTGGCAAGATGCAAGGACACAATGTGATTTAGTTATGCATACTTTAGGCTTAACTATCCAATAGGATGCGAACACCTCCATGTAATATAGAGAGTGCCATTCATGGATGTGCTGTTGGAGTGGGTGACGCAGGGTGAGGGAGATATACTGGGAGGCTGTGGGAGACATCTTCGGACTTGGTGGAGACAGTTGCTCATGTTGCTCTGTTAGCGTTTATATATTGTTTCACCTTCTGGTCTCCTTGATGCATCAAGTCTACATTAAAATCTTCTGCGTAAGACATCAGCTGCTGTCTGAGTTCTCCTTTCACCAGCTTCCAGAAAACCTCCACAACACTGATGACCATGTTTTCCTGTTGATGGTGAACTGTTCCTTTAATGTGACTATCTTCCTATCTTCCTCTCCTCCTCCTCCTCCTCATTCTGTTTTCAGTGGATTTTTCATCGTGGGAAACGTTGCCACTGGCAACCAGCCCTGTTTTTTTTTGGAGCGTTAGATGTGCAGTTTCCGTGGAAACCACATCTGCCACTCTTGCATGAGATTCTGATATAAAGACAAACACACACGTCCATTCTTACAACACAACTATAAACAACAATAAAGTTTGACAGGAACATTTAACTAATAATCAGAAAGCTGATTGATTTGTCATTATTAAAACCTGTTGATCATTTTCAATTGTTTTTCAGTTTATACTTAAATATATAATATATAATATATGTATACTTACAGCTGCTTCATTTAAAACTACATGTGTCACTAAGTAATTATCTTTTGACACATGAAGCATCCTCCAGCTGACTGCAGATAACTTATACAAGGTGTGTGTTTGTGTTTGTGTGTGTGTGTCCTCACCTTGTGTGACAGGTAGAACGCTGCGATGCCCAGTGGCCAGAAGCAGCAGAGCATGGAGAAGACGCTGAGACCGAGGTGATCTCTGGGAGGTATTAACAGGAAGGTGTCCTCGCTCTCTGATTCGCTGGAGTAATCACTCTGAAAACATACACACACACACACACAGGTCACTCTGGATGAACTGTATTTGTGACAAACATTTATTCTCCTGTCAGTCAGAATGCAGGGTTTTCAGCCCTGAGTATTGTCTGAAGGTTTCTTTGTTTGAATCCATTTTCTTTATATAAATACAGACATTCTGACAGATTAGATATATTATAGATGTATTGTGAGGTCACTGAACATCCTTCATCTTTTCTCTATGACGTTTACTTACACAACACCAAAACTGATTCCACTCTGTGACTTTCAGAGTAAAGTAACAGTAAAAGTAACTAATTACCGGATAGAGGATGAATCAAGTATCAACCTTCACCGTGACATCACCTGTTGGTTTGTGCGCTGCTGTTCTGAAGCCTCAGTTTGACCTTTTGTTCAGCCTACCTACACGTGCCACCTGCCCCCATTGTACATTACCAGCTGTCAATCACACTGTGGTATCTCCCCCCCCTCTTCTCAGAGTCTACGTCAGTTTTCAGTGTGTAGAATCTGACTATTATGATGAAATTCATGTTCCCTCCAAAACCAAACCTGATGATTTGACGTCAACTTATTCTAAAAGAAAAACGACCGACTGCAGCATCCTGTGACATCATTCATCTATAGACCAGGGAGTAAAACACAAAGTGACCTGAGAACAGGTGCGTGCTCTTTCTCTTCTGAATTCAACTAAAATCACTCTCTAAGCTGACAACACACTTCTCTTAATGAGCCTTCTCTAAATGAAAGTTTTTACCTCCAGCTCCTGGAACTCATCGTCATCGTCGATTTCGTACGACAACGTGTGAATCTTTGTGTTATCTCTAGGAAAATTCAGAAACCTCCCCTCAGTGAACAGCATCGCCTCCTTTGCGGTGGCGGCGCAGGACGAGGAAGCATCAGGAACAAGCCCCTCAATGAAGGTGGTCTCGCAGCAGTCACCTCCCCCTGCCTCCCCCCATGCCTGCAGGATACCGTCTAGGCAGGGGAGGAAGGCTGGGGTCGGCCTGAGGTGGGGGTCCACCACCACCTGGTGAGGGAGGAGGGCACTAGGGTTCAGGAGCTGAGTAGGAGTGCCGCCATGCTCCTGCTGAGGGGGGGCACTCACCACCACATGACCCTGATACTGAGGAGCTGAGTACACAGACATCCGATTCTCTCGTGGCTCCACCCCCAGCCTGTGGGTGTTAATGAGGCAATTTTGTCTGCAGTCGCCACCTCCTCCTCCTCCTCCTCGGGCTGAAGATGACCCCACTGTAGAGAAGGTTTCAGCCTCTTCTCCTCGACTCTGGTCCTCTCCTTCTCCCTCCATCCCGCCTGCTGGTCACTCCTCCTCTGAGGTATCACTCAGTAGTCAGGCATCAGAGGTGACAGGTCAGAGGTCAGGGGTCAGGTAATGCAGGCTGAGCTCTCCTGACAAACAGAAAAACATTTTTATTGATTCACGTTCAGCAGGATGATCACTGATGTTTACACATGAAACTATGTAAGTATGACATCACTTCCTGATAATGTCATCCACAGAGAAACCATAGAATTCAGATTCTGCAGAATTTTATGTAGAATCTTGATGTTTTAAATTTTCTTTCAGTGTCACATGATCCAGTGACAGTTTTTTGTTCATCACTGAGTTCACTACAAACAAAAGCTGATCACCGTCGATTCAGCTGCTTTTTTGGAAGATCAGCAACAAATAAACAATAAATCCTGTTAAAATCCTCCATCAGTTTCTGCTTCACACACACACTCACTCACTCGCCCACTCACACACTAACACACTCTCACACACACACAAACACACTCACTCACTCACACACACACACAAACTCTCTCACACACACACACTCCCAAACAGTCCCACACACACAGTCAGATCTCATCACTTGAATACCGACAGTGTCATCGGCTCTGACGTCATACCGGTTACACGCGTCCTGATCACGAGAGGACAAACGCGCACACACGCGTCACGCACACTCACCTCCCAAGGTGAGACACGAGACCCCGCATCCGTCCATCCGACCCCCCCTCCGCTCTGCAGCCGCCCTGCACTGCGTTCTGAATGGCGTGGAGAACCGAGAGTCCCGGTAAGAAGGTCCGGTGCTCCGCGACACAGACAGCCGAGAGAGGAGAGAGGCAGGCGGGCAGGCGGGCAGGCAGGAGTCCGTGTGGTCGGTGGATGAGGAGGAGGATTCTCCTGTAGAGAACAAGTGATGGAGGAGAAGAAGAGGAGGAGGAGAGGAGAGAGAGAGAGCGAGAGAGAGAGAGAGACACCGAGAGAGAAGGGGGGAGGGAGAGAGACAGAGAGGGGGGGGGGAGAGAGAGAGGGAGAGAGACTCAGAGAGAGAGAGAGAGCGACACCGAGAGAGAAGGGGGGAGAGAGAGAGAGAGAGATGGTGGGTGGGAGAGGGAGCGAGGGGGGGAGAGAGAGAGCAAGAGAGGGAGAGAGAGAGAGAGAGAGAGATGGTGGGTGGGTGAGGGGGGGAGAGAGAGAGAGAGAGAGATGGTGGGTGGGAGAGGGAGTGAGGGGGGGAGAGAGAGAGAGAGATGGTGGGTGGGAGAGGGAGCGAGGGGGGGAGAGAGAGAGCAAGAGAGGGAGAGAGAGAGAGAGATGGTGGGTGGGTGAGGGGGGGAGAGAGAGAGAGAGAGAGATGGTGGGTGGGAGAGGGAGTGAGGGGGGGGAGAGAGAGAGAGAGATGGTGGGTGGGAGAGGGAGTGAGGGGGGGAGAGAGAGAGCAAGAGAGGGAGAGAGAGAGAGAGATGGTGGGTGGGTGAGGGGGGGAGAGAGAGAGAGAGAGAGATGGTGGGTGGGAGAGGGAGTGAGGGGGGGAGAGAGAGAGAGAGATGGTGGGTGGGAGAGGGAGCGAGGGGGGGGAGAGAGAGAGCAAGAGAGGGAGAGAGAGAGAGAGAGATGGTGGGTGGGAGAGGGAGTGAGGGGGGGAGAGAGAGAGAAGGGGGGTGGGAGAGACACAGAGAGAGAGATGGGGGAGGGAGAGGGAGCTAGGGTGGGAGAGAGAGAGAGAGAGAGAGAGATGGGGGGTGGGAGAGGGAGTGAGGGGGGGAGAGAGAGAGAAGGGGGGTGGGAGAGACACAGAGAGAGAGATGGGGGAAGGAGAGGGAGTGAGGGGGGGAGAGAGAGAGAGAGAGAGATGGGGGAGGGAGAGGGAGAGAGCTTTGTCACATCATCCACCAAATGCAAAACCACAAAACAAGGTTAATAAATAGGTTTTTTTTTTTAAAAACACAATCAAAATCAAAGTAAATCTCTAATTAGAGATGAATAGTCAGATCCTCATCTTCTCCCAGAGAAAATAAAATCCCCCCCAACAGCCCATGTGTCTAAAAGCCAGCACATTGTCCATCATCCTGTAGCACAGGCTACACTCTGCCAGTGTTTTGAACCTGGACAGAGCAGTCCACAGCCGGACACAGTTTGATGGTGGGTCGGCGTGTTAGTTTGCAGCCACGCTGCACAGACACACCGGCAGCCAGCACCTCCACCAACTACACTACTACACACTACTACACACTACTACTGCTACTACACAAACACACCACTACTGCTATAAGTAAGGAAGAAAGAGCAAAAAGAAACAGAAACAAAATTGAACAATCTGATTAGTTCTCCACAGCACTCACCCCACTTACTCCCAGCATGCACTCTGACACAGAGAGAGAGACAGACAGACAGAGGGGGAGATTTTAAACCATCAATTATTTTTCAGTATTTACACTGTAAAGTGATAAATTACATTTATAGAGTTTATGTCCATAGACCAGCTGTTTATATGTGATGAAGCAGAGAACCTCTCTCCCCACATCAGCCTGAAACTCTCCAGGTAATGAGACGCTCTGTAAAAACTCAAATCTATTAAAAGTCTGGATTTCACAATTTTCACAAACAAGTGAACCATGAATGAAATCGTTTCATCGTCAGATAAAGAAAACATAAAACATTTCTTTCAGTCTACAGTTTGGAAACAAAAATCACTAAATGTCCGCAGAACTAAGATTATAGTGCTGACAGAAATTAAACATCAGATCATCAATAAATCAATCAAATTTTATTTGTATAGCCCATATTCCAGATCATGTTTCAATTAAAGAAAATATATAATAAACAAGATACAGAACCTCGTGTTTTGATGGCGTGTAATCAAACCTTGACGCCACGCGCCACGGTCACACCGTGTGACGAAAAATCGATCTTTGAGGTAGTTTTTATCTCCGTCTTGTTTAGATGACACTCATCTCAATTTGAAGTTGATCTGATGAAAGCCCTGGGACAAGTACGTCAAAGTAAAATTGTGAAAAATGTGAAAAATGGCCACTAAATGCAAAATGGCGGGCTTCCTGTTGCGTTTTTCAAATTGCACCTATAGACTTTTTTGTTTGTCTGGTCATGATACACCTGTGTATCGATTTTTGTGAAGATCGGTCAATGTGAACGCGTTCCAGGGGGCGCTGTTGAGCCATTTTGCCACGCCCATTTAAAATTACTCCAGAATACGTACATTTTCAACACTTTTAAATTTTCTGCAAACTTTGGTAACTATTTGAACTTGTTGAAGCCCTCAAAAAGCCAATTCATTTGCCTGAAAAAATAAAATAATAATAATCCTTACAATTTCAATAGGGCCTCCCACTGTCTCCTACTGTTCGGTGCTCGGGCCCTAATTAAGAAGCTGATATACATATATAATACATATATATTAATACTATGGTTTCTACTCTTCCTGTTATTTATCAGGGTTATATTAAATGTATGATGTGGACCTGTCCTGCAGGGGGCAGTCTACTGTCTGCACCGGCACACACAGTAGAAGAAGAAGAAGGGTTCGATGCTCTTCCTGTTTCAGGGCGTTAATGCGCATCCAGCAACTCGAAGCTCCGGAGGAAACCAGCCGCTGCTCCCCGGGACACGACGGGTCTGGTCGGAGGAGGACACAGCGGCTTCGGAGGACAACTCACGCCAGGGACACAGTCTGGGACTCGGAAGGTAAGAGCTCACCTGTCGGCGGCTGTGCCTTCAGGCCGGAGCGTGTGTCAGCTCGGCCGCTTCCCGGGCTGACCCGGGCGGACAGCTGGACAGGCCCAGCCCGGCGCTCAGAGCTCACATCCAGGGTCAGTGTCCCGGGGCTCGGCCCGACGTGAAGCGAACACGGAGACAACAGCACGTCGGGGTCCGGTTGAACAGCAGCTGATGAAGTTCAGTTCTACTTTAAAACGATCTGAAACATACGGTTTTATTTTAGACTTTGAATCTGCGTCAGGACTCACGTCATATGACCCACATGTTATAACAATTACATCAAATATAACATCCGACATTTGATCAAACACAAGATCAACTTTGAATCTGTTAACAAACCGGATCAGTGAGTCAGAGCTCAGGCGGAACTCTGGCTAACTTTATATAAACTTCAGTTTGTTCATCCCGAATTCACCAGAAGATTCTTCACCGACCAGCAAATACACTTTCATCAGATTTAGATTGTTTTTACGGCTTCAATCATCTTTTTACCTAAAATCTGACGATTTTAAAACGGAGTTTGGTTTGACGTTTTCCGCACTGTTACTTTTAACTACCAGTGAGGGGTTAACTAGTGGACGAGTCAGTGACGTGGGTTAGTGAAGCCGTTCCTTTGTTAACCAGGTAAAGAAGCATTGGTGAAGTTAACCGATCATGTGAAAACTCGGTGCTAACTTTAGCAGCGTTGCTAGCTTCTGATGTGTTGCGTGAGGAGTTTTGAATTCTGTGAATTCCAAAAAACCACGATGATCCGAGAGCAGAGGCCGAGTCCCTCACTGCTCCGCCGGCTTCACCAGCAACTGTCAGCCCGTGTCTGAGCTCATGGGTTCGGTCTGGTCTGAGGGTTAGTCCAGGTATTAGACGGAGCCCAGCAGCGGCTCGTGGTGTTAAAGCGGAACTGAAACGCAGTTGAGAGTGTGACCGTGAACGTCTCACTGCTGTTTACTTCAACCTGTGCTGATTCACTTCACATCAGTTGGTTGGTTGATTGACTGGTTGATTGACTGGTTGATTGACTGGTTGATAGTGAAGGGGGACATCACACTGGAGACGGAGAGAAGTCTATTAATGAATCTCATTAACCCAGGTCCAGTGTTTCTATAGCAACAAGGCTCAACTCCGCAACTTGTGACAAGAGGAGACCTGCACCATCTCTAATATCTCCTCTTCCTCTGCTTCCTCCTTCCTCTGTCTCCTCCTCCTACTCTGTCTCCTCCTCTTCTGTCTTTTCCTCTGATCCTCTGTTGTCTCCATAGCGACCATGGTGGGCGAACGCCGCAATGGGAACCTGCTGGTCCAGCTCGGCCCGAAGTTGCAGGCGTATCCTGAGGAGCTGATCCGTCAACGCCGAACCCATGATAGCCAAACTGAGTACCTGATTCGTTGGTGCCTCGTCACCATCGATGACGGCTCCAGCTCTGCGGGCGGGGCTAGTGAGACAAGTGGGGCGGGTGGTGGCAGCTCTGGAGTGGGCGGGTCCAGCAGCTCCACATCAGGTGAATCCAAACCGGAGAACATCCTGATGTGGATGTCGACAGAGGATGTGTACGCCAACTGCCCTACTCTGCTGGGCAAGAGGAAAACAGACACACTGCGCCCCCTGCAGCTACACGAGAAGCAGCATGGCGGTGAGACAGCAGATGGAGCCCAGAGGAGAGGTGGCGACGAGTTCCCGGCAGACGTCACCTTTGACGAGGTGGAGCTGTCAGACATGAAGGAGGACGTGAAGAACCTGGTGTGTCGGGCAAGGAAGCAAATGGCAAAAAAGAGCGACTTCTCCATCAGCATCACGCACACCATCCACGTGCTGAGTGCCTACGCCAGCATCGGCTCGCTGGTCGGAGTCTTCAAGGAGACGGGCGCCCTCAACCTGCTGATGGAGCTGCTGTGCAACAAGGAGACACAGACCAGACGCAGTGCTGGGAAGATGCTCCGCGCACTGGCCTCACACGACGCAGGTGAGCTCAAAATAAAACTTTATTTACAAGACCAATGTTAACTAGTATTTCCATGGTGATGAACTGAATCTCTCACACAGTGTCTGTAACAGTAATAACACTAATGTAATATTCTACAGGGGCATGTTTTGTAATGGGTCTGTGTGAGTGATATCATCAGGGCAGCAGACAGTTGAGGAAAGGTGTGATGGCTTGTCTTCTCATGTCCATCCCCGCAGGAAGTCGAGCATACGTCCTCCTGTCTCTTAGTCAGCAGGACGGCATCGAGCAGCACATGGACTTCGACAACCGCTACACGCTACTGGAGCTATTCGCCGAAACCACGTCCTCGGAGGAGCATGGCATCTCCTTCGAGGGGATTCACCTGCCTCAGGTGAGACACTGTTCACTGACTCCAACAGTAACCCTGCAGAAGGAGGAGTGGCGTTGCTTACTCTTATACGTTCTTCTTGTTGTATATCAGATTCCGGGAAAGCTACTTTTCTCTCTGGTAAAGCGTTACCTGTGCGTCACGTCTCTCATGGACAAACTCAACACGGCGGGGACTGATTCTAGCTCTGAAAGACAGGATGCCAGCCCCTCCACCAGCACTGGCCACCATACGGAGCACCTACGGGTCCAGCGGGAGTTCGACTTCACCATGGCAATGGCCAATCTGATCTCAGAACTGGTCCGAGTGATGGGCTGGGACCGCAACCGCCTGCTCCCCAACGGCTCCGCCCACTGCCCCGGAGGAGGAGTCTGTGGGGAAGAGCAGGTGGAGGAGGCGTCTCACCCTGTCCTCAGGTCCATCTTCCAGCCTCGATTCTGCACCTCCCCCATCGCTCTCCCCATCAGCTCCGCCGTCGCAGCGCCCGCCATCACACCGCCGAAGAAGAAGTTGGGAAACGGATTCAAAACGCGCTCCGACTTCGCCTGCCGTTCAGCCTACGTGGAGTATGTCCAGGACAACCTAAAGAGCGGCATGATGGTCCGCATGCTGGAGGACTACGAGGAGGTGAGCGCTGGCGATGAAGGAGAGTTTCGCTACAGCAATGACGGCTCGCCACCCGTTCAGGTGAGGAAATGACAAGTTAATGATCATTTAATCATCAGAATCAATTTAAAAGATTTATTTATTGTTTTATTCACATGTTCAGATCATAAATCTTCATGTTTGTCATTCTTTGTCCATTGATGCAGCAGATGTTTTGATGAGTGATGCTCAGTAAAACAACAGTTGATTCATGAACAATGAAAGAAGTTTGTGTTTTAAAATGGAAACTCACAGCTGGATGGTTGCAGTGCCTCCTGCTGTTGTAAAGACTGAAGTGAAAACTGAGGTTCAGAGGGAACAAAACTAAAAAAATAAAGTTTGAAAAGTTTTAAATCAGTTCTGACCTGTACTGTGTGTTTTTGTGTTGCATTAAGGTGTACTGGAACTCGCTGTCCAGGACATACTGGGTCCACTGGCACATGGTGGAGATCCTGGGCAGCGGCAGCAGCACTCAGGCCGAGAAAGAAACGCAGGAAAAAGCCTCGTCCCTCACAGAGACGCTCAAACTCACCGCAGGTACGACCTGATTACCTGACACTCACCTGACCATCCATCTGACCCTGCAACTGAAAAAAAAAATGTCTCCTCAGTGAATCAGACATTCTTCTCGAAGCCGCCGGGTGGTCTCTACTCGCTGCCATACCTGTTGGAGGGCCTGCAGGCAGAGCCTGCAGCTCTGAGCCGAGCAGAGTGGTGGGAGATAGTCTTCTTCATCAAGAAGCTGGAGCCGAAACAGCAGCCGGAAGTGTACGGCATCCTGCTGCAGAGCCTTGAGGAGCAGGTAACAAGCAGACAACACAGCAATCAGAGAAAATGCTGGGAAACTGAGCCTTTGGTACGTTGTGTCCGTCAATAAAGCTTAGAAAATAAAAACGGGTCAGATGGAGGTGGCTCAACTGTGTTGGGACAGGTTTCAGGTGAATAAATTTGACTCTTCCTGCAGGATGGAGACCTTGACGACTCGTCCCTGATCAGTCTGTCCGTCCCTGGAGACATGGCCAAGAAGCTGCTTCACTACCTGAAGCAGAAGCTGCCGTCGTCGTGTCTGAGCGACCTGCTGTGCTCCCACGCCTTCTCCAAACACTATCTGAGGAGAGGAGGAGGACGTCTGGAGGATGAAGAGCTGCTGGGTGAGGACGGAGACGCCACAAACACGAGTCTGTTGTCAAGATGACACTGCTTACTCTCACTCTCTGTTTTCAGCTGAAAGCTCTCTGGCTTCATCAGCGCTGGGAGGAGGAGCACCAGGCTCCTCGTCGTCATCAGTCATGGGCTCCGTCTCAAAGAAACTGAAGAAGGAGGTTCCTGCCGATTCAGAGATGGAGAGCGAGCTGCCAGCAGAGGACGACAGGGAGCTCCCTGATGACCTGGAGCTCAAGATCACAGGTGAGTTGGCTTAGATACAGTACATATAACCTAAACAGCTGTTACCCACAGGGCCAATCACAGCGCAGATTTTTGTTCCTCAGCTCTGTACTGAGATAGTTTCTCTGCTCACAGGCAACGTGACAACACTCTTCATGACTCTGGCAGCACGTAACTGTAGCCAACAGTTAGCTAGTAGCTACTTTACACTCCAGACAACAAAATGTCGAAGCAAATTTTTATATTCAAATTAAATAAACCCTAACCATTAATGGTTATTATGTTAAATTCCAACTTACAATGTACCCTTGGTATTGATTTATCACCAGTATCACAAAAACAAACGATACCTAACCCTACAGGTGAGAAAGAGAAAGAAGATCTTCAGCCTGAAGTTTATATCCATGTCTCTGTATCAACGCCTCTCAACCTGATCTCCCTGCAGTGTTTAATAACCTAATGGTCCAGGGGAAGAAGACGGCGTTGGAGAAGATGGGGGAGGTGGTGGACGTCTTGAAGAAGGGGGGGTCGGGCTCAGACCGGGTGCAGCAGCTCGCTGCTGTGCTCTTCATCACCAGACTGATGGAGGAGAGAGGAGCGCAGGAGAAAAACTACATGAGGAGCGAATCTGCTCAGACCATACGGTGAGAAACACAACAGGGTTGCAAGGAAATGCAGAGTCGTGAGTAGATGAGCTGGTCTAACAGAGTGGCGTGATCTGGGATAGATTCCTGACCTTGACGTCAGACTGATTCTGTTGGTTTCGACAGGGACAAGGTGCTGAAGCTGCTTGTGGAGCTTCTGTCGTCGTCGTGTAAAGACGTAGTGATCAGCACGCTGAGACTCATTCACCTCCTAATGCTGAAATATGAGTGGAGAGTTTCCTTCGCCACTGAGGGCGGAGTCAAAGCTATCCTGACTTGCATGCAGGGGTTGTCGTCGGTCACACATGTTCAGCAGCTGGCGCTCGCGGTGAGAAATCTTGTCCGCTGCCATTTCGAAAAATAACACACACACACACAATGTATTTATCTATACACAGATATTGCTTCTAAAATATAACTTCATCACTAGATGGCACTGAATATCTTGCATGACATCCTCAGTTGTTGTACATGTGAACTTAGACAAGTGGAGTTACTAATACTACATAGCTAATGTTAGCGTCCCCCTATCAGACTCTGAAGGTGATCACCGGAGCCAGTAAACACGACCTCCGCAGCGTCGGCAGCGGTGTTCCTCTCTCGGAGTCAGGCACTCAAATGATGTTGGAGATCTTTGCTAGCATCGGCTCGGCCACGCCCGAAGGCTCCCGAGGGCTGCTGGGAGCCATCCCCTCCGCCATCGACCTCATGCTCAAGACTAAAGGGTAACGGACCAACTCCCGGTTCAGGTTTTTCTGTTGCTAATTGCCTCCTGAGTATTGATTACTGATTTCTTCTGTGCAGCTGCATGCTGTCAGTGCGTAACGGCCTGCTTGTTATCATCATGCTCATCTCCAACCATAAGAGTCTGGCAGAGCAGCTGGTAGCATGTGAAGTCACCACTGTCCTCAAGAAATGTCTGACTCTGTCCCGAGCGGAGACCATGCTTGCCATCATCGCCCTCAACCATATCTCCATGGTCCACAAACTGGAGAGCAAAGGTAAGAGTGTATAGGGTTAGGGTGCTTGGGGCACGAAATCCCGAAAACCGCTGCATGATTTTGCAGCACAGTCGTTCACATTTAAACTATTATCATTTAAACACAATCATGTAACTATGAGGTTTAATTTATTTATTAACTTAAAAAAGTTACAAATGTATGAAAAATTAAATCCATTAAATTAAACTTTATTCAAATAACAGCAGAATAATTAGAAGAAATCTAATTTGCGAGGGTTAGAAACGAGGCTCAATGTTTCTAAACTGTGCGTGTGTGTTCTCTTGTAGACGATCTTGAACAGCTGGATTTTGAGCTCCAGATGTTGGTTGTGAGTCTGAAGGAACTGACAGCGACTAAAGAGGTTATTCAGACTCTAGAGCAGCTGTTGTGTGACGACGCCTCACAACTGGAGGATGAACGCAGTCAGGTACACACACACCTCACAGGTTGTGCGATGGAGGAAACGCTGATTCTTGATGTTAACACTCAGCCAAAGATCCTTTTTTAGAGAAGATGCTTCACTCAGTGTTTGTCATGAGACGTCTTCACATCCTGCGGTTCGATAACAGCTCAATAATTGAATGTAATAATCATAGCGACAGGATCATTATGGTTATTGATCAGTCTGTGTTTCTTGATCAGGTAACTCACAGTCGTGACACGTACCAGGACCTTGTTCGTCTAATGGAGCAGCACCGAGCCGACCGAGCCGTGCAGCTCTCCATCCTCAGGTACGGACAAATCACAGCCTGACCTCTATGTGGCATTGTTGTTATCATGGTGATAAATCGGGACTTTCTTTTGGTTCGTGCAGGATCCTGAACAAGATCCTGGACAACTACCAGGAGGATGTGCTGCCGTGGCACGAGAGCATTGAGCCCTGCCTATCATCGATGACGGCATTCGTCAACGACAGAGAGGTGCACTCCTGCAGTGTGACAATGGAAACTGAAACCAGCCGGCTGACATGCATTAACCTCCTGTGATTTGTCCTTAGGTGGTCCAGCAGTTTGTCCGCTTCCTGTACCGGCTGGCGTCTCTGAACAAAGACTACGCAGTGGTGATGTGTCGTCTGGGGATGAAAGACGCTCTGGTGAAAGCTCTGGACAAACATGGCACAAACCTGCTGCTCGTCACCGAGCTCCGTGACCTAATCTCCGACTGTGAGAAGTATGCCAGCCTCTACAAGAAGATGACCACCAGCGTCCTCGCCGGCTGTATACAGGTAACCACAGAGGGAGGGAGGGGCGGGGTAGAGATGCCCCTGTCCTATCAGTGGTGCAGCGAAGGGTCAAAGTCATAGATGGAAACGTTATTTCCATGGTAACTGGAGTCATTTAAGTGGTCGCTGTGTTTTCTGCCAGATGGTTCTGGGTCAGATCGAGGAGCACCGCCGCAGCCATCAACCAATCAACATCCCCTTCTTCGACGTCTTCCTCAGGAACCTGTGCCAAGGTGCGTTCATCCACTTCCTGTTTGTGAGATGTTTCTAAAAACTGAGAAAAACACACACTGTACACACATCAATCTATCACAACCTAGTCATATGGTGATGTAATCGCAGACACTCACACACAGACAAATACACACAGGTGAATCTTGTGGTTATGTTGTTTTGACCGCTGGAACTCGTGCTGTGTTCAGGGTCTAGTGTGGAGCTGAAGGAGGATAAGTGCTGGGAGAAGGTGGAGGTCTCATCCAATCACCATCGAGCTAATAAACTGACCGACAAGAACCCGAAAACGTACTGGGAGTCTAACGGCTGCACAGGGTCACACTTCATCAACGTCTACATGCACAAAGGCGTCGTCATCAGGTGACACGCTTACATGCTAATACTGATACATGTGTGAGTACTGCAGTGTACTCACTGTGTGTGTGTGTGTGCATGCGTGCAGGCAACTGGCCATCCTGGTGGCCAGCGAGGACTCTAGCTATATGCCGGCCCGGGTTCTGGTTCTGGGAGGAGACGACCCAACCAACATCAACACGGAGCTCAACATTGTGAGCCTGAACAACAAATCGACATGTTACCACGGGTACAGATGTGTTGTAATAGACACAGATAAACTGTTCATGTTGTGTTTGTGTGTCTGTGCAGGTGAACGTGACTCCTTCAGCCAGTCGCGTGGTTCTGCTGGAGAACATGACTCGCTTCTGGTCCATCATCCAGATCAGGATCAAGAGATGTCAGCAGGTAAAAGTACAGTTCCTACTCTAGTTCATACTCCAGTCCATGATTTAGCAAAATCATTCTGTAGTATCCTGACCCCTTCTCCTTTGTAACAGGGCGGGATCGACACTCGGGTCCACGGGTTCGAGGTTCTGGGTCCAAAGCCGACATTCTGGCCGGTGTTTAAGGAGCAGCTGTGTTGTCGGACGTACCTGTTCTACAGCACCAAGGCTCACACCTGGTGTCAGGAAGTGACGGACGACAAGACGCAGCTGCTGCAGCTCTTCAACAAGTAACCAGCACCAATAATACTATTACTGCACTAATAATACTGTAGTAATAATACAGTCATATGACAGAAATATAGTATTACTAACTCCTAGCTAAGCAACACTAGCTGTTTCCAGTCTTTATGCTATGCTAGGCTAGTGCTGCTGCAGTAAGAGTACTTAAAGTAAAAATAAGTTGTATGAGATGGACAGTTGAGTTAGTTCATTGATGCAGGGCGTGGGCGTGCGTGTGTGTGTTCCACTCGCTAGAGAAAACACAAGTGCCAGCTTTTAAACTTTGTTTTAGCTCAGGCAAAGATGGCGGTGTATGTGAGCCGGAAAGGTAGAAGAAGAACTGAACGTTGATGTGGTTCACTTGTTTGAGAAAATGGTGAAATCCAGACTTTTAATAGATTTTAGTTTTTACAGAGCGACACATGACCTGGAGAGTTCAGGCTGATGTGGGGACACAGAGAGGTTCTCTGCTCCGTCACAGACCAACAGCTGGTCTAAGGACATGTACTTCATTTATAGTTTCTCTATGAGAACATAAACTCTATGTAATTTTATCATGTTTCCTTGAAGTGTAAATAGTCTCTCTGTGTCTCTCTCTCTCTGTGTCTCTCTCTCTGTTTGTCCCCGTCTCTCTGTGTTCAGACTGAACAGCGCTCTGAGACATGAGCAGATGTTTGCTGATCGTTTTCTTCCTGACGCTGAAGCAGCTGAAGCTCTGGGTCGAACCTGCTGGGAGGCTCTGATCACCCCCATCGTCCACAGCATCACACTGTCAGGTACACACACACACACACACACACACACACACACACACACACACACACACACACACACACACACACACACACACAGAGATGCACACCGACATACACAGTTGTCATGTATAAATTTGTTAATTATTTTGTTTAGTTTGAGTTTGTGTTTGAAAATTGCTTTTTTACAATAAAGTTCAGTCTTTACAGTTTGGTCATCACAGTAATGGTTAAACACTGAAGCTGGTCCTCGCATATGCTCTGTTTTTACCCAGAATCCTCAGCGTCTAGCCCTCTGTCCTGGCTGCTCAGCGAGTACCTGGATAACACAGAGTCAGCCTGTCGCGGCAAAAGTCGGGCGGCCATCTTTAACTCCAGAGTGAGACGTCTCACACACCTGCTGGTTCACGTGGACACACGTCAAATGGACGGCGAGGAGCTGAAACCGCCCGTCAAATCGAGTGAGTCTGAAATGCCACGATGTTTGTTGTGCTGTTGTCTTCGCTTAGATCATCTGTGACAAAAAATTGTCACTGAGCACAAGGAGACCTGGGAACACGTTGGGAAGGAACAGCATTTTTATATAAATTGTAAAGGAAAGTAAGCGTCTCTTCCTGAGACTGACTTTAATATGGTTTGTCATTTCTCATCACATGATGTCGTCTGGTTAAAAAGAGATTTTTACTCCATGTGTAAAGCGTTTTTTTTTCTTTTTTCCAGAAGGTCTCAACAGAAGCAAAGAGCAGAAGAGTAAGTAACTATTCAGAGGCGCTCGTCTGCATTATGTGTGTTCACGTCTGCTCTGTGACATTTTACGTGTCCAGACGAGGACAGGAACTCATCACATCGCCCTCTGCTACTTGAACGGCAGCAGAGATTAACTGAAAACATGCTGACTGCGGCTCTTCTGATCCTTGAAAACACGATACAGACAAATAGTTTTATTTAAAAATTAATCAAACAAGAAGCAGGAACTTTCCTATTTTCAACAGCTGATGAATACACGTGTGTTGCTGTAATAATTTGTTCATTTATACCATAATATAGAAGAAAAGCAGAAAAATACTCACACTGATGTTTCAGCTCCACCCTCTGCATTTTTTTATCTTCAGCTTCAAACTCAAACTTCAGCTTTTATGATCTGATTTTGTAATACCTGTGGTGTCTAGCACGGGGCGACGCTTTCTTCTCCTTGTCTGAGCGGCTTCAAACAAACAACGCTGATGTCATCAGGACACGTTCTCACTCATTTTCCTTTTAGTTTCGACTGCTCTTATTTTGACGGCACACTTCCTGTTGCAGCTGCAGCACTGATCTTTTGTTTTTTTAAGATGGAAAGGAAGGACAGAGCATGTCAACAGCTTCTTCCTCTTTACGTTTCTGGCTTCTTTTTTTTTTTCATCTTATTTTCCTGGTTTCAACTGTCGGTGACAATCTTCTTTCAATTTATACAATTTTGAACTTCTCTTCCAGATGGTAAAGATGGTAAAAACAAAGACGCCACCTCTGCCTCTTCTTCCTCTTCATCTTCCTCAGCAAAGCCCAAAGTGAAGAGCAGCAGTAGCATTGCAGGCATCGCCCTCTGTTGGCAAGGGGTGGTAAAGCGCCAGGTAAGAACATCATGTTTATATCTGAACATCAGTGGATCGTCGTGTGGTTCGGTCCAGATGTTGAATCCCCCACCCCTACCCCCAGGTGAAGAAGTTCCTGGAGTTGAGCTGCAGTCATCCCGACTTCGTGGAGCGCTACCGGACTCTGTACCTGCGGCTGAAGAATGCCATGGAGGAGCTGTTTGGGCAGCAGACAGCGTTTGTCCTCGCCCTTCGACACGGCTTCTCTGCTGCGCTGCTGCAGCTCTCCATCCTCCGAGCCATGCATGTAGGTCCTGACAGAATTAAGTCTGGTTTATCTTCATGATCTGAACCGTGCATGTAGGTCCTGACAAGAGTAAGTCTAGTTTAACTCAGCTGCTTATCCTCTGGGTATAAAAATTGTTTTGAAGCAAACGTGCCTCATAACACCCAGATTCCCTCGAGGGTCAAATTTACAGATTCATAAACCATTTGTTTGATTCAGGTTTAACTGGTCGAGGATCATTATTTAGATTTGAGTTCACACTTATTAAAACATAATGGACTGAAGCACTTCCTCCTCTTCTACCTATGACCAGTTTAAACTTGGGTTGAATTCAGGCTTACTTGATCTCTCCAGTGTGATAACGCAGTTTTCTTCGTGTGCAGGTGAGTGAGCGTTTTGCTCAGTACATCGATCAGATGATTCAGGTTGGCGGCGCGGCATCCGGCACCGTGGCAACTCTGGAGCGGCTGCAGCAGTTTCTGGAGCCGATGCTCTTCCTGTCAGGCCTGGAGCTCGCCAACACCTTCGAACACTTCTACAGGTGCGAGCATCACTAGACAATGGACCACAAACAGTCACATGCAACTCGAACACAGCAACATGTCGGTATGACAACTTATGACATCAAGCCCTTTTTCTCTCCTCAGGTACTACCTGGGCGACCGACTGCTGGCTCAAGGCAATGTTTGGTTAGAGACCGCTGTCATCAATCAAATCGGCAGCTGCTTCCCAAATCGCTTCCCTCAGCAGATGTTGAAGAACCTGAGCGAGTCGTCCGAGCTGCAGCAGGAGTTTCACCTGTACAGGCTGCAGCAGTTCGACTGCCAACTGCAGGAGCACGACCAGGTGAGCAGGAAGACACGCCTCCTCCTCGTTGTTTTAATGTCATTTAGGTTTTAGTTTATTTAATGCACCAACTGTTGAGTTTATATTAATTTAAACTGAGATTGTAAACTGGGTGTGAGGTGAACAGTGGAAATCATACTGGAGATTTTAACTCAGTTTTTTAACTCAGTCCTTTTCTTGTTGCTGTAGATGACGCAAGAGTGGGAGGAGTCAGAGGAGGAGGCTGATGCCCAGGTTCTGGTTCTGTCTCCTCGTTGTTGGGCTGTGTCCTCGCTCTGCTTCCTGGACGAACCAGCAAAACATTTTTCACCAGAACTTTGCTCCTATCTGCACCAGTTCACCCAGTTCTACACTCACAGTTAGTTCCAGTTCACCCATACTTTGACCATATTATTATTATTATTATTATAATAATAATACATTTTATTTATAGGCGCCTTTCACAGCATTCAAGGTCACCTTACAAGGCAGAGGTAAAAAGGTATTTATGTTTATAAACCTGGGTTAAAGGGATAGTTCACACAAAAATTGACAGGGTAAACAGTGTTGCAGCCAAATCAATACAATTGAAGTAACTGGTGCCTCCTTCAAATGTAAAAAAAAAAACACAAAATACCTCCATACTGCTCCGGTGGTGTCATCCAAGTGTCCGAAAGCCCCAACATTCAGATTCGACTCGAAACGAGTACATGTCTTTAGCATAAATGTCAGCTGTGATCCACCTGAGAAGTCAATTAGGAATGTCGGGGCTTACAGACACTTGGATGACACCACCGAAGCAGTATGGAGGTATTTTGTGTTTATCTGTTTTTACACGTTTGAAGGATCGATCACCATTGACTTCAACTGTATTTATTTACCTGCAACACTGTTTATCCCTGACATTCCAAAAGTGTTTTGTTTACTCAAACACTTCACCCCTCCCTCCATCATATTGGTGACTAGATGATGAGTGAATTTTCATTTTTGGTTGAACTATTCCTTTAAGACCTCGCAGTCTCAGGACTAGTTCACACCTTGTTTGGTTCAGAGCTTCAGACTCTTCAGTTCAGTCTGAACCTGAACATCAGGTGTGAAGGTTCCTCAGAGCAGAGGAGGAGTTCTGGGTCTGGATCAAACTGAACCATGGTTCTGTTCCAGAGTGAAAACACTTTGTTGGATAGTTTGGACTTTTGGACCAATCACAGGAAGTAGAGACAGAATTAAACAATAGAAGAAGAGGAAGCAGCTGCAGTCTTCACCTCCGATGAAATAATGTTTGAACCATGAGGACGTTCATTTGGTGCATTTGAACTAGTGTGGAGTACTGTAGTACTGTGGAGTACTGCACCTGAAGGTGCTGATGCTGGTAGTAATACCATCATGATGTTACCATGGCAACCAAATGAAGCTTTATTCATTTCCTCCATCCACCAGAAAGACTGATATCCCCCCAACTGACAACATGCCGACGTCAGACGCCGTCTACAAACCAATCAGAGTCAAGTATAGGTAGACACAGCCCACATAGGGGATGTTTGTCCCTAAATTACAATTAGAAACCAAAACTAACAGATCAAATGGAACAAACACCTGAAGCTTTGTTCAGACTCAGTGAGAAAACATGTTGGTCTCCATGATGAGCTTATTATTGTTCCTGGTGTGCGTTACTGTAGTGATGACATCATAACCATTGATGTTTGTGTTTGTGCGTCAGGTCAGTCCATGTATGGTCTTAGTCACTCAAAGCCTCGGCGGCTGCAGTGGACGTGGCTTGGACACGCTGAGCTTCAGTTCGGCTGCTGGACGCTGCACGTGTCTACGCTGCAGTTGTTCATCCTGCTGCAGCTCAACGAGCAGGAGGTAACACACACACACACACACACACACACACACACACACACACAGTGTCTGTGTGATGTGGATCCTCTGGTCAGTTTCATCTGTCCTCAGTCGTTGTGATGTCACTGACTGTGTTTCAGGAGGTTCAGGTGGACGCTCTGCTGCAGGCGACAGGTCTGTCAGCCGCCATGTTTCTGCATGCTCTGATGCCGCTCATTAGTGAGGGAGGACTGCTGATCTGCAGCCAGCTGGATGATCCCTGCCAGGGTCAGACACACACACCTACACACCTACACACCCTCCCCCTCCCCCTCCCCCTCCTCTAACTCACTGTCTGTCTCCTCAGGTGTGCTGAGTTTGAACCAGCAGGTGGCGTCTCGCAGTCTGGACGGCGTCCCAGAGTCGCTCCGGCTGCTGCCCGCACAGACGTACCTGAATGTGGACGAGGATGCGGCCAGGTCGCTGGAGAGGAAGAGGAACTACATATACTGTCTGATCGTTCACATCATGAAGCAGGAGAAGGAGATGCACATCGACAACCTCGTCTTTAAGGTCAGAGGTCACACCACAGTCACATGGACATTTGTTTTTATTTTTGAAAGAACAGGAGCTTTTATTTTGTTGGTCTGACTCAGTTTAAACTGAACTCATGTTAAAGCATCATGGAAAACGTAGCTCCAGAATTACATAAACTTAATTTTTATGTTGTAGCCAAAACATTTGTGTTCCATCAATTTGTCCTGCAGCCCCTGCTCAGGTCAGATTTTCTAACATCTCTCTGTGTTCTGGTCTTGTCCGTTCTCCAGGTTCTAGAATCGTGTCAGAAACAGGATGCATCTCGTTCTCCGGGTGCAGGTCGTTTCAGCTGTAGCACCAGCGACGTTCTCTCCTGCATCATGCACGTCATCGGTAAAGGCTGCATCCGCCGCAATGACGAAAACCCGCACATCGTGGAGTTCCTCCCCGAGGACCCGTCCACTCCGCAGAAGGGTCAGGCCCAGTTCTGCTTGAGCCGCACTGAATTAAGGAAGGACACCGCCGCCACCGAAAACCAAGCTGATATTCGGTGTGACATCTGACCCTATACACAGGGTTAAATCTGGCTGTCAGGGGTTATTTAAGTTAGTTTAGTGTCTCAGAGTCTTCATCATCTTCACGACCATCCTCAGTTCATCTGTTCTTAAAGGAACATACATCATCAGGTCTTTTTTAAATCATCAGTTTATTGATTGTGTGTGTGTGTGTGTGTGTGTGTGTGTGTGTGTGTGTGTGTGTGTGTGTGTGTGTGTGTGTGTGTGTGTGTGTGTGTGTGTGTGTGTGTGTGTGTGTGTGTGTGTGTGTGTGTGTGTGTGTGTGTGTGTGTGTGTGTGTGTGTGTGTGGGGCAGCCTGGCTTCAGGTCTGCAGCAGTTTGAGGATGGCGTTCTGGATGCGGTTCTCTTCTCGATGGGTCGGACAATGACACAGGAGGAAGTTTGTCAGCTGATGCAGAGGACGGTCCAGCAGGTGAGTTTGATTTCATGTGACTCAGCTGTTTCTCTGGTTTTCTGACATCTGTGGACCAGGGTGTGTTCTCTCAGTTGATCTGATCTCGGTCTCTTCAGGTTTCTGGGACTCTGAGTCTGGACCTGGACCGGGCTGAGCACCTGCTGGTTCACTGTAAGTGGAACGTGGACCTGCTGGTGCAGCGCTACACCGACGACCCGGACTCCCTCATCATGGCCGCCGGAATCAAGTGCCGAAACCCTCAGCCGCCACCGAGCCCCGCCTCCACCTGCCCCGTCTGCCTGGGCCCCTGCAACGCCGCCACGGAGCTGGTCCCCTCGCTGAGCTGCATGCACTACTGCTGCAAGGTGTGTGTGGTTGTGTGAACTTGCACAGATATCTTTGTGAGGACCATTTGGATCCTACACTCTATAGAGTGAGGACATTTTGGCTGGTCCTCACTTTCTGACCCACTTTTAATGGACTGTTTGGATCATAAAAGTATATGAAAATACGGGATTATCGTGAAAAGAAAAATTGCATGCTAGTGATTTTTTTTTTTAGGTTGTGAAAAGAATTACCATTCATTGAAACAATATTAATCTAAGATATTACAATCATTGTCGTAATTTTTTATTCCTTAGTAATGGAGAAAAGACTACATTTGTGGGTCTCCCAGCTTGCAGGTGATTTCCATGGCATTCTGGGAAATTGTCATAGCCCTCGGTTTGAAGAATGGGTCTGAAAAATCTCAGTTTGGAGGGCTGTACGCCCGAACACTTAGCCCCTCCCCCGTCAGAGAGGAGGGGCTAAGGGGTGAAATGGGATTGGGCGTTAGTGTCCTCACTAAAATAGATTTGTGTGTGTGTGTGTGTGTGTGTGTGTGTGTGTGTGTGTGTGTGTGTGTGTGTGTGTGTGTGTGTGTGTGTGTGTGTGTGTGTGTGTGTGTGTGTGTGTGTGTGTGTGTGTGTGTGTGTGTGTGTGTGTGTGTGTGTGTGTGTTCCAGTCGTGCTGGCAGGAGTACCTGACGGCGAGGATCGAACAGAACCTGGTGATGAACTGTAACTGTCCAATCACAGACTGCCAGGCTCAGCCCACGTCTCATTTCTTTCTCAGCATCCTCACTGACAAAGACACCGTCGCCAAGGTAACATATAGCTTGACACTGTCTCCTCAATCTAACAGTAGCTGTGTCTCAATTCAGGGTCGCATCCTTTCGAGGCTGCATTTGAACAGCGATTCTGTCACTGCGGCGCAACTAGACAATTCAAAGACTTCTCTAAATGTTTCCTTCCAACCAGGAGCAACTGAGGCTCCATCCGGTGAATCCTTCCCAACATATCCCATCATTCACTGCGCTGGATTGACAAACTGTTATTTAATGGCAGCAAATCGCGTGGTGACATTTTTTTATTTTAAATGCAACCAAAGTCGGCTGCATAGACCAGTTCCTCCGAAGGATGCAGCCGCTGAATTGAGACACAGCAATGGAGGAGACAGGGTTATGACCTGTCCTGCAGTCAGACACCAGGGGGCGATCCAGCTTCAGATGGAGAGTAAATAAATAAATAGCTTGTCACTTCCTGTCTGTGAAATATGTTTCAAATTAAATCATATGAAGAAGATTTCACAATAAAAGTCAAATGGAAGTCCAAACAATAGGTTGATGTAAATGAGAACCTGATCAAACTCTCCTCCTCCTCCTCTCTCTTTCCTTCTCCTCTTCCTCTCGTCTCTTCCTTTCTTCTCCTCCTCTCCTCTCCTCCTCTCTCAGTATGAGAAGGCCATGTTGCGGGTGTACGTAGAGTGTTGTTCTAACCTGACGTGGTGCACCAACCCTCTGGGCTGTGATCAGATTCTATGTACGGAGAACATGGGCAGTATGGGAACCTGCTCCAAGTGCCGCTGGTCGTCCTGCTTCAGCTGCAACTTCCCCGAGGTCAGAGGTCACAGCCAAGTACACGTCAGACAGACACACACACATGTCAGACTTTGTTGAATGTGCAGACCAGTAGGTTGATTTTGATGACCTCTGACCTATGACCCTCAGGCTCATTATCCATCCAGCTGCAGTCACATGTCTCAGTGGATGGACGACGGAGGATTTTATGAAGGGATGAGTTCAGAGGCTCAGAGCAAACATCTCGCTAAACTCATCTCCAAACGCTGCCCGAGCTGCCAGGCTCCGATCGAGAAGAACGAGGGCTGTCTGCAGTACGGACACTACACACACGCAGACAATGTGCACGCACACACGCACACACTGTGTGCACACACAGGATGACAAAGCTTTTCTTCTTCCCTCCTCAGTATGACGTGTGCCAAATGTAACCACGGGTTCTGCTGGCGATGTCTGAAACCATGGAAACCAACACACAAAGATTACTACAACTGCTCTGCCATGGTGAGTTTTAACATGAGTATTGCACGTTAACCACACGTCAGTGCTGCCCTGATGATGATATAATGGACACTAATAGGGTTATAAACTGATTTGTCATGATGATGATGGTGTTTTTAATGCAGGTGAGTAAAGCAGCACGTCAGGAGAAGAAGTTCCAGGATTATAATGAGAGATGCACCTTCCACCATCAGGCCAAGGTACAACCAACAGGGTGGAGGGCTTTTATTGTGAAACAGGAAGATGACTCATAATTCTGACTTTCAACCCTGGCTCGAAGGGAAGCAACGCAAAGGAGAAAAAAGTTGAATAAACCACTTTATTAACTAAACAATAGCAATGAAAAGAAAATTGTGGAAGCTCTGCTCCTGAGGAGCCTGCTGAAGTTAGATCTCGTGGACCAGCTCTTCATCTTCAACCAACCACAGATTAGCAGCACCAGGTTCAAGGGGATAACAGGATTTTTTTTTAGATCAATCGTGATATTGTTTGTGTTTTCAAATGTCGAACAGGAAGTTGTCAGTGGTTTTATTCTTAGACGTTGCATCAGTGAAACATCGGCGTAGACGTTTGTTTGGTTGTTTCAGGACTTTGCCATCAACTTGGAGAACAAAGTGTCGTCAATTAATGAAGCTCTGCAGATGAAGTCTCTGACCTTCGTCATCGACGCCTGTAAAGTCCTTGCTCAGGCTCGGAAGGTAAAACCATCGTCGTGGACGTAATCATCGGAGGTGCTGGTTCTGCTGATGTGTTTACTGTGCCCTGCTCTGTCGTCTGCAGGTACTCGCTTACTCCTGCGTCTACAGCTACTACAACCAGGAGACGGAGAAGATGGACGTGATGGAGCAACAGACGGAGGCTCTGGATCTTCACACCAATGCTCTGCAGATCCTGCTGGGTGAGACTGTCCTTCGTCATCGTCATCGTCATCATCATCATCATCATCATCATCATCATAAAGTTTCTGAACCTGCTGTGTTTTCTCAGAGGAGACGCTGCTGCAGTCCACGGACCTGGCCTCGTGTGTGCGGCTGCTGAAACCAGAACACCTGAATACCGGACTGGAACTGATCCGACGCATCCAGGAGCGTCTGCTCGCCATCCTGCAGCACTCCACCCAGGTGACCGGCTGGAGCCAGTTCAAAACCAGTTTACAACCAGTTTACAACCAGACTACAGTGTACACACCAGTCTGACTGAAAACTGGTGGGAAACCATTTTAAAGCATATTGGATTTAAACTCGTTCTTTCTTAAATAAACTTGAAACCAGTATCGCATCCGAGGTAACCAGTTTAAATACAGACTGGAACAAGTTCAGAAAACATCAGTCAAAACCAGTTGTAAACCTGGTTTGAAACCGGTCTGAAACCACTTTAAAATAGAAAAAATAAAACCAGATTGTTTTCAACAGACTCTGGTGGTTCATTTAAAATTTAGTTTTAGCACATTTTAAAACAATCGGAACATTTCCTGTCCTGAATGTTTCCTATTTCTGTGGTTGCAGGACTTCCGGGTGGGTTATCAGTCGAAGAGCAGTCAGGAACTAGACTCGACTCTGGCGTCCAACCTGTCCAACCAAGGTGACGCCAACAAAGTGTGAGTATCTGTGAGGATTCTCAGTCGTCCAGCTCACGTTATTTTCAGAAGTTGAACATGCATGTCTATGTGCACTTGTAAAAGTTCTTTGTAAAAAGGAAATCTTGTGACGACTCCTCAGATCTAAGTCAGCTCGAGCTTCAGACACTGTAGACTCAGATAACAACAACAACACAGGAGCGGAGGGTGGCGGGGAGGTGGAGGACGAGGATGACGAGTACGATGAAGAATTCGTCCCCGAGTGGCACGAGGACTACGACGAGGATGATATAGACGAGGACGACTTCTTTTCTGACGACGACGAGTCTGAGAATCTGGAACGGGACTTTAGCCCCTTCGACTGAAACAAAGGGAAGTAAAAAGTGTCGAAGGAAGAAAGGTAGAGGACGAGTCGGGCCCGCCCCCTCTTCACCACTATCCAACGCCACCTGTAAACGATGGAAGACGGACAGCGGGGTGTCCTCTTTCACCTGAAACCCCGCCCCCGAACACAGCTGCACTGCTTCTCCACTCGCTGTTTCTCACCTGTGATGTTGTCATGTCAGCACGAGACGACGAGGGTCACAAGACCGAAACATGTTCTGACTTTCACCTTTAAATTTTTTTTATTAAATGATAAGTTCAATGTTAATTTTTACATCGAAGTCAAGATTTGACATTTTTTGAAAAACAATTTGAACCAGTTCAGTCTGAGTTTGATTTAAAATAAAAATTTTATGATCCTGACTTAAATCGCAGCAGAACAGTTTTTCTCGTCCCTTGATATCCTCGTCGGCTCGTTCTTGGTTCTGAATCTTTTCTGCTTTGTGATCAGAAGGAAATGTTTAAAAAAAAGAAGGGATTTATTAATCCAGGGTCAGGCTGTCCTCTCGTTTATCTTTTCGTACCTGTTGTTACCTTGTCTTTGGTCATCACTCGTTCTTTGGTTTGTTTTTACGATGGAGGTTGTCTTCGTTTGAGAGGAAATAATTAAAGCGCCATTAACAGTTTTCTACGTGTCTCAAGAATCTGCAATAACTGATCTATTGATTATTGACTCTGTCATTTGTTAAACAAAGACTGTCGGGATGTTTCTGGTTTGTTGTCGAGCGACATCTGATGTTAATCTGTAATTTAGACAGATCTTATATTCATATGGTCGACGTCTGAAAAGTTCTTTCTGTTTCTTGCAAAAATAAATAAAAGCTTTTTCTGCTGCGCTGCAGCTCGACTCCGAGTTCTCCTTTTAATCTACCACATCAATTAAAGTCCCTGTCATTTATTATAATTTATTTAAATGTTTTATTATTTATCCATATATCATTAATACTTAAAGCTCTCCAGACTAAATTCTTCTAAATCCAGTGGGAACCAGAGCAACTTTGTTTAAGTTTCTGGACTCTAGGATCTCATGTATTTCAAACAGAGCAAAGTTTTGACGGTGCGATCCAGACATTTTTCATGGTTATGTGGGTTTCTCAGAGTAGACGTGTCGAAGTTCTGTGGGTTGCTGATAAAAATGTGTCAAGTTAAAACATGAATAGAACTACAGGATCAACTCAATGTTCAGAGCTGAAAAACTGATTAATGTGGTCCAGTAAAAATATTAATCAAGTTTAAATAATAATTAATACCTAATACTTGGCCGTAAACACCTTAGAGATTCATTCTCTAATGATGAAGCTGCACTAGACGACATCGTCCTTGCTTCCAATGAAACAGTCAGGAACTTGGGAGTGATCTTCGATACTGATTTGTCCTTTAATTCTCACTTAAAACACATTTCTAGGACCGCCCTCTTCCACTGGTTTAACATCTCAAACATCAGACATGTCCTTTCTCAAAAAGATGCAGAAGAATGAGTCCAGGCCTTTGTTCCAGCCAGGCTTAGTTATTATAATTCCTTATTATCAGGCTCCAGCAGGAAGTCGTTAAAGACTCTGCAGTTTGTCCTAAATGCTGCAGCACGTGTCCTGAAGAGAACCAGGACCAGAGACCACATGTCTCCTGTGTTAGCTTCGCTACACTGGCTTCCTGTTACATTTAGAATTTAAAACCCTCCTCCTCACCTACATTAATAATATGGCAGCATCAAACCTCAAAGAGCTGATAGTACCTTATCACCACTAGAGCCCTGAGCTCCCAGAATTCAGGCTGTCGTCCCTAAAGTCTCTAAAGCAGAGGAGGAGCCAGAGCTTCAGCATCAAGCTCCTCTCCTGTGGAATCATCTCAGCTTCAGTTGTGGAGGCAGACTCCATCTGTACGTTGAAGATTCAAACCTTCCTTTACGATAAAGCTTATAGTTAGAGCTGGTCCAGGTTTGTCTTAGATCTGATCTTAGTTCTGCTGCTATAGGTCTAGAAGGTCGGGGGTCACATGACACATGGAGCTTCTCTTTCCAGCTTCTCCTTCCTCTTCATCGTTATCACATCAAAGAAATTAATATCTCAATACATGTTACTGACTTGACTTCTTCCCCAGAGTCACTTTGCCTTATCGTCCACAGATCCACATCGTGGATTATGATCTGTGGATCGCGAGGGTGGATCCTGTATCGTGTTGGCATCTGATAGTGGATCCTGATGGTGGCAGTGGACAATGACTGGACGATGGTGGATCATGATCGTGGTGGATCATGATCGTGGTGGATCCTGATCGTGGTGGATCCTGACCATAGACTATGATCACAACAAGTCTGCTTGATATATATTTCTCCTCAGATACTCGACCATTACTGACAATAATCCATCAGTTCATTGACCTTCAGCTACAAAGTGTTTATTCTTATCAAAGCTGTAAAAACTCTGATCTCTCTGATGTTCTCTGTTCCACGGGACATCTGTTCACTTGTGTCCGTCCTGGGAGACGGATCCTCACATGTGTCTCTGAGGTTTCTACCTTCTTTACCTGTTAAAGGTTTTAGTAGTTTGACTCTTGTTGAGGTTTAAGAACAGAGGATGTCTCACCTTGTTGAAGACCATGAGACAAACTGGGATTTGTGAATATGAGACTATACTAATAAAATTTGATTGATTGATTGATAATAACTGACTCGATACTTACTACTGGATTTAATACAGAACAATAATACACTGCTCAGAAACATGAAGGGAGAACTTCCATCACACATCAGGTCTTAATGAATGATTCAAGTATAAAATCTTTACTGATGAACATTGTATAATTAGTTGAGAACAAAATGACGTAACAACAGTCAATGGAAACTTAAACCATCAACCCACTGAGGACTGGATTCAAAACCACACTGAACATCCCAGTAACAAACTGAAACCACAGGCTGATCCAACGTGTGTGAATTTCATCAAGTCATCATGTGACTCAGTGGGTGTGGCCTCCTCCTGCCTGCATGTTCTCCTGACAACATCTGGACATGATGCTCCTGAGGAGTCGGAGGATGGAGTCCTGGGGGTTCTCCTCCCAGACCTGGTTCATCACCTCCTGGACAGTCTGTGGAATAACTACAAACTGTTTGATTCGACTCACTAAAGCTACGTTTGTTTCTCAGACACAAAATGCATGAACAGGCATGATGTGTGCTGTTGATTTGTTTTCGACTGCCGTGAATCTCCCTACCTGTGCAGCCTGATGGAGCTGCAGGTAGCTCCTCATGCTGCCAGCAGTGAGGAGGAGCAGGACCCAGAAGTAGAAGGAGTCAGGAAGGATCAGCAGAGAGCAGCTGTCTGTGGACACCACATTAAAAACATTCCCTGTTCGGGGCTCGTCTTGCTTCTGCCTCCATTTCACCTGTTGTTACTTTGATTTGCACCAAAGCAGAGAAACTGATTCACAACCACTTCTAACGGACACTTTGATCTCTGGAGTTTAACTTTATACTGTGAACATTAAAGTTCCCTCACTTTACTGAGCTGTGTATTATATGACTGTTAAAGGTTTTTTTTAATAACAAACAGAAGGGGGCAGCAACACGTCACTGAAGCGTCTAGTCTGCTACAATCCGAAGAAGAAGAAGAAGAAGCATCATCGTCGTCGTGGGGCCTGTTGTTCACTGAGAGCAGCAGAGACTCACTTTATTATTATTGTTGTAACGAATCTTAGGGTTAGGGTTAAACACATGTTTATTTATCTAAGTATATATTCAAAGTTCTAAATGGCTCATTTAACACAGAATCCCGCCGACAAGTTGAGGTGAGTTCCAGTACAGAGCTAGCCTTTTAGCCGAGTGAGGCTAAGCTAACAGTGCGAAACTCCTATAGGACATTTGTGAATTTAAGGACAACTTGTTTGTCTGTTGATATGACGTGTTTTTTAATTATTAACGTGGTACAGTTTATCTCGTGTTATCTGCTTCAACTCGGCTCATTTATATTTGTATTTATATTTTTAAATTAACAAGAATACACCGGTTTGGTTTTGAAGACTGACGCGGATGTTAACGGCAGTGAATGATGGGTAGTGAGAGCAACTAACTAACTAACTGTGGGTAAAGTTATTTTTCCGTCTCGTGATAAATAGTCAACTGTTTATTTTTAAGTCAAGATTTACGACGCGTTTAGCAGAAACCTTGGCGGATGTGAAAACGCGGTAGTTTTTGTACGAAGTCTGGTCCTTTAGCATGACGTGTTCAAGTACTCCGGTTGTGTTTAGTGTCAAAAACCTGTTCTGTGTCACTTTGTCCTGAAACAAGCTTTGTTTTCAGTCTGATGTTCACATCATGAAATTATCAATTGATTCATATTTTCCTAATGAACCTCAGTGTTTTCTGTTGGTTCAGTTTAATTTAAAGGTTCATCTGAACCTGAGCTCATCAGCACCTGAACGTGTCATGAAAGCTGTTTTCAGACTTGCACCCAACTCCGGACTTTCTCTGGAGAAGCTGTATTTGAGAAGGAAAATGTCTGATTGAGAGAGTCCGGAGTTTCTCCAGAGTTTCTCCTGCCAGCCCAGAGTACCAAGTCAGCAGAAAGTCCTGGAGGAGTCCAAGTTAGAAAAGACAGGAGATCCTCCGCAGGATTTATCCACCAGTGAGTGGGTGCGATGATGTCGTTGCTTACACGCGACAGACACTGAAATAAAAAAAACAATACAAATATCTCGGGATGAAAAAGCGGAGCCACACACGTGCAAGACGCCTGCGAAGATGTCAAGATAACTTTTGGTGATAAGAGCCCACATCTGTGTCAATGTACTTTCATCAAAAACTTGCGATCTCTGCAGCAGAATCAATGTTTCATCCTGCCGGCGGGCCCCCCCCCCACACCTGAATCCCCTGCAGATTTCTGTGTTGTGAACACGTCTGAGCAGAGAATCACCTGCTGTTTTGTTCATGTGTGAAAAACAAACTGAAAAAAGTGCAGACCCAATTCTGCCGACATCCTCCATAGTGCATGTCTGAAAACAGCTATAAACCTTCCACATGCACTCTCTCCATGGTCACAGTTATATCTATACAGTAAACTGTAAATGTAGCGTCTTGTCATAATTATTTTTTTCTGTAAATGTTAACGAGTAGTGTTGGACTTCCTGAACCAGTGTCGTCTGTGTCGTGTTTCAGGTTCGTCTGTCTCTACCCAGTTTACATCAACAATAAGAAGACGCTGGCTGAGGGACGCAGGATCCCCACAGAGAAGGTGACTTACATTTTACACATTTTTACCTTTCACACAGCAGAGACGCCCCCTAGTGACATGTTCAGTGAGGCCTGCCAACTTAAAACCAATGTGTGGTGCCTGGTTTCACTCAGCTGAGTGAAGGTGGTGATCATTCAGTGAATGAAGAGCAGCTGCTGTCGTTTGTTGCAGGCTGTGGAGAATCCGTCCTGTACTGAGATCCGAGACGTCCTGACGGCTGCTGGCATGAACGTCTACATGGAGGTAAAAACCTCACACACACGACGTCAAGGAACAAGTTCATGTATGATGTACGATCATAATACTATCGTGTGTGTGTGTGTGTGTGTGTGTGTGTGTGTGTGTGTGTGTGTGTGTGTGTGTGTGTGTGTGTGTGTGTGTGTGTGTGTGTGTGTGTGTGTGTGTGTGTGTGTGTGTGTGTGTGTGTGTGTGTGTTTTACAGAACAAAATGCATCCCAGGGAGTGGAACCGGGATGTCCAGTTCAGAGGTCGTGTCAGAGTTCAGCTGAAGCAGGAAGATGGTTGTCTCTGTCAGGACAAATTCAGCTCCCGTAAGTCCTACACTGAGTGTGAGTGAGTTAAGCTGCTTTCAGACCTGCACTGAACTCTGGACATGTTCCTAAAAATTTCCGGATGGGCTGTAAGCGAGAACGCCCCTAAGTAAAATGTCAGTGAGTCCATGTGAGGAAACAGCAGGACAATGTGTGGAAGCTTCCCAGAGAGCGAGTGGACGTGTTGATGAGGTTTCTAACACGTGACGGACGTGAAACTGGAAGAACACAAACATCTCAGGATGAAGAAGAGGAGCGTACACGTAGAAGACGAAGACGTCCACTTGGAAGGACGAGGAGATTCCAGATCTTCTGGTGATGAGGGCCGACGCCGGTGTGGATGAGCTGTAAACAACAACACTGATCTTTCCACAGCAGAGTTTATACGTCATGTCCGGCCTCCTGCTGCTCTACAGGCTCCGCCCCTGCTGCTCTACAGGCTCCGCCCCTCGCCTGGATGTTCCCACATGTTTTTGTTGTTGAGTCTGAAGGATCCTTAACGGTTTAATTTGGGAAGAGGAATTTGTCAGATTTTAGGAACTAAGCTGGACAAACAGAAAATGTATTGTTGAATTGTGCTTCGATTTTTTTTTTTCTTATTTCCTCAGGTAAAGATGTGATGTGTTTTATTTCCTCAGGTAAAGATGTGATGTTTTACGTTGCGGAGATGATCCCTAAATTAAAGACTCGGACCCAGAAGAGTGGGGGAGGAGAGAGCAGCTCTCAGCAGGGAGAGGGAGGGAAGAAGAGCAAGAAAAAGAAGAAATAGACCCAGGACATGACTGTACACCACATTTTTACTTTTCCAAAATCCAAGGTTTATCGCTTTGAGTTCATTGATTTTTGATGGTTTGGATCAGTTTCATAAAGAATCTAATTCTGAACTCGAGCTCGTTTCGAAAAGGAAAATCAAGCGGTGGCGAACAGTCGACTGAAGAAAACTACGAACAGCTAATTGACTTGTTTCAACAGGAAACTCCTTTCAGTCACGTTACAGATTTCAAAGAGGGGCTGGGATATGCATCTGTGTTTTTGTTTGAATCCCTCCCCTCTCCATATTTTATAAAAGGCTCTGGATCTTGCAAGAGAAGATGAATAAAAAGTAAATTTTCTCACTTATTTTTTGTTTTGAGATAATTGAAGAAACCGTGTGAGGATTGTGTCGCGGGAGTAAATCAGTTTGACCTCATCCTGTAAATAAAGTCTTTAATGAAATGCTGGATTAACGCCAACACTAATGTGTCTGTAATAATTCAGTTATATCAAATTAAAGTTCTGACGCATGAGCTGGGTTTTTCTTCATTGATTTATTAATGTCCTCCTGTGACAATGTCACTTTAAAAGGAAAGAGCATCTTTATTTAAAACCCATAGAATCGTTAAACAACACTTTGCAGCTGTTTCTGAGCAGCGCCCCCTGCAGCCACAAATGGTGATTAATTCTGTTGGGCTCCGTGTCTGAGCGATGAAGTGGTTTTCATGTGTAGTAAAACAAAGTATCAATGTGTTGAGCTCTGACTGTGTCATACTGCTCACTGAACTGGCATGTCCCTCACATGTAGGTTCTGTATGTGTCAGTGTCTCTGGACATTTTCTGGAACTTTTCCTGCAGCCTCCTAGTGAAATATGAGAATACAGCAGGAAAATGTCTGGAACCTTCACAGTGAGCGAGTGGACGTGTTAGTCTGTGTTGTAGTGACTCTTTCATCAGTCACTGTTGAACCTCTGTCTCCATCTGAGGACGAGCTCATTGATCATTAGACGTCTGTCTTTCTCTTCCTGTAACTTGACCTTTACTTCACTCGGACGACAGAGAAAATGAGGTAAGGCAAATATTTGTATTCATCAGAATCAAGCAGTAGTGATTGTGGAGAGGTCCTGCAGATCCACGCTCTTGACCAATCATGAGTCAGTGTGAGCTGTCAATCATCTCACGTCTCTGCCTGTTTTTATATCATCAAATAACTAATTCAAACCAAACTGATCAGAAACACTTGAACAAACATCAGTGAGATAAGAACGACCTGAAATGACAGAAACCATCTTGGACTATGATTACAACAAGACTGCTTGATATATAGTATTTCTCTGATACTCGACCGTTACTGACAATAATCCATCAGTTCATTGACCTTCAGTTATGCTTCAAAATGTTTATTCTTATCAATGCTGTAAATACTCTGATCTTTCTGTTCTCTGTTACACTTGACATCTATTCACTAGTGTCCGTCCTGGGAGACGGATCCTCACACGTGTCTCTGAGGTTTCTACCTTCTTTACCTGTTAAAAGGTTTTAGTAGTTTGACTCTTGTTGAGGGTTAAGAACAGAGGACGTCTCATCTTGTTAAAGACCATGAGACAAACTGTGATTTGTGAATATGGGCTATACTAATAAAACTTGATTGATTGACAAACAATTAGAAGTGTGATTCCTTCACTTTCAACTGAGTGACTAACAGTTCAACATGAAACTATCCTTGTTAAACCATCACTTATTAAATGTACGGTTTTCTCCTGACAGTCTCAATCTGTCTTCAAATGCAACTTCCAAAGGTTTCAGCCACTGAACTGAAACACGGGTGAAGAGAAAAGGAACAAAGAACCGAATTCCGTTTGTGAACCTTTGAGGTGAAAGCTGCGGTTAGAGGTCGACAATATAAACACATTTATTAAACTATTCATTAAATTTTCCAACTTTGTGTGAGTGTGTGAGAACTCTCCCCTCTGATAGAATGATCTTTTTTGGGTTCTTTCTTTGCTTGTTTGTTTTTTTCTTGCTCCTCAGGTTGTTGTTTGTGACCTTTGACCTTTATAATAATTACAAAATGTTTGATTCGACTCATTAAAGCTACGTTTGTTTCTCAGACACAAAATGCATGAACAGGCATGATGTGCGCTGTTGATTTGTTTTCGACTGGTGTTTTACTGTGTTTATTTTATACCACGTGGCCTCACGATCATCTGTTCCTGTACTGCCGTCAGCAGCAGGACGCTGTAGTTTCGTCCTCCTGCCTGGTGGAGGCGGCAGATACCCAAAACCTAGTTTAAAACCGGAAACCGGAAGTAGAACAGCCATCGATTGGCGTGTTTGTGTTTGTCGGAGTTTGGGGGGAAAATAGTAAATTTTCTGTTTTAAATGTCCACGTTTATTTGAGTGAACGAAGTTTCTGTAAAGTTTAAACACTGAAGGAAACGTCGGAGTCGAGTTAACCGATGAGTTTGACTCTGAACCGGGATCGTTGGTCGCATTAGCCGCTGTTAGCTCACGGAGCGGTTTTGTGGGGATGGGACGGGATAAGAGACCCCCGATGGGACCCCCAGGCGAAGACGGGCCTCCCTTCGACATGGGTCCACCTGGCTGGGGCCCTCCACCGCCTGGGGGCTGGGGGCATCCTCCACTGGGAGGCTGGGGCCCACCGCCGCCTGAAGGATGGCCTCGGCCGCCAGATGAGTGGGGGCCTCCGCGTCCGGGAGTATGGGGCCCCCCGCCACCTGACTGGGATCTGAGAGGACCTCCCCATCCCGACTGGGGACCAAGAGGACCGCCACAGGGATGGGGGCCTCATCCCGACGACTGGTTGCCTCCTCCAGAAGACTGGAGACGTTTACACCCCGAAGACTGGAGACGTTTACACCCCGAAGACTGGAGACGTTTACACCCCGAAGACTGGGGACCTGACCGGCCTCCCCCTCGTCCTGGCTGGGGACACCCGGGCTGGGGTCCCGAAGGTCCTCCTGAGCCGTGGGGACCTGAGGCTGGTCCTCCCGGACCTGTACCTCCTCCGGGTATGCTTCCCCCGCCCCCCGTGGCGATGCCTCCTCCGGACCCTGCAGCCTTCGCACCAGTGGCCGTTCCTCCGGTGCCTCCTCCAGGATGCGTCCCTCCGTACGGGTTCCCGGCCTTCCCTCCTCCCGGCTGGGCAGGAGAGGTGAGCCCCATGGATCCTCCCGTCTGATTTAGATTCAACACTCAGAACCAGTTCAGACTCATGTTAACGAGTGAACAAATGTTTTATATGTGAACTTAACTTTCTAGAAACGATGTAAATGTTGTTTGTCAGTGACGGGCGTTTGAAGGAGAAATATCTGGTCATGTTTCGTTCAGTAACTCTTCTTTTCTCTCTGCATCTTCAGACGATCCTGGAGGAACCGATGCCCAACCCTCCGCCCGACCAGCCTGAGTGGGTCAGTACAGACCAGGACCAGGCTTAAAACTTTCAGTATAAATCTTTATTCATTTTTACTTCCTTGTTTTTTTAATGATGTTTTTCTCAGATTAAAGCGCTGATTTCAGTTCCGCCCACTGAGTCGACTCAAGGTGACACAAAAGAATCCACAGAGGAACCCGCTGACACAAAAACACCTGCTGCCACTGCCCCCGCTCCGAAACCTAAACCCAAACCTGAACCCAGTAAGGCTGCCAGGGCGCTCGGCCTGCTGGGAAAACGCACGTTTGATAAGTAAGTGTTTGTCAGAGAAGATGTGTTGAAGAAGATGCAGCCAGTTCATTAGTGTGTGTGTGTGTGTGTGTGTGTGTGTGTGTGTGTGTGTGTGTGTGTGTGTGTGTGTGTGTGTGTGTGTGTGTGTGTGTGTGTGTCCTCTCAGGCCTCCTCCTGGCAGGTCGACAGGGATCATCTCCTTCATCGGGGTAAGAATCACTGACAACAGGATTTTCTGTAACTAAGCAACCAACTGCAGAGGAGACAATCTACTTCCTGTTTACATCGCATGACCAGTTTATGTGAATGGGCATGTGTCGTATGTTTTCAGTTGTGATAGTGTGGACGTAACTGGTTGTGGAAAGTCTGAACCGGAATCTCACACAATGTCACTTGAACCTTATTTGCTGTTATTGATTTTTGATTATCAGAAGACTTTTCTCTTCTGACCGTTCGATGACCTCATCATTTGATCTGTTAATCTTGGTTCTTCAGCCGACATTCGGTTATATCGAAAGAGAAGATCTTGAGAAGTTCACCTTCAGCTTCCAAGCTTTCTTTGGAAACCCCAAAGCCATGACGCCTGGGGTCAGAGTTCACTTCACCGGCTGTAAGGAGAAGGTGAGGGGGGGGGGGGGGGGGGTGTGTGTGTGTGTGTGTGTGTGTGTGTCTGTGTGTGTGTGTGTGTGTGTGTGTGTGTCTGTGTCTGTCTGTCTGTGTGTCTGTGTCTGTCTGTCTGTAACTCAGGAGCAGAATGTCGCACATGTCAGCTGTTTTCATACATGTTCCTGAAATGAAGGTTCTGAATTCAAATAGGTTTTATTATGTTGATGTTTGTAATGTTGTGTCTGCAATAATATTGTGTTATTGTATTTGTAACATTGTGTTGTTTGGCTGTGCAGAACAGTCTGATAGCAACTGATGTTAAAGTGGCGCCAGGTGGGACGGAGAACGTGGACTCAGAGATCTACGAGGCCGTCGTCACTCAGCCAATCGTGGAGCCTCAGGTAGTTTTTTTTTTTTGTCTTTGTCCTTGTCTTCCTTCACTCCCTGTCACTGATGCCGTTGTTTGTGTGTTTGTAGCCCGGCGAGCGTCAGTACCCAGGTCAGGTTCACGTGAACATCGGACCTCTGAGGACCAACCTGACTTTTGACAGGAAGGATAGTGCGGTGACGCTGCTGAAGAATGACCAGGTGCTCATCAACCTGCTGATGGACATTGTGACGGAGAAGCGGCGAGCAACCAACATCAAACCCAAAATACCTGCCACTTTTAGCCACACCAACGAGACCAGGGAGAAGGTCAGAGCTGACAATGTCATCGACTGCGGCTGATCCAGAACTGTAACTTACCAACACACACACTCGTCTGTTGTTTATTTTAATCCCATGTATTTCAGGGTGTCATCATCAGCCTGAAAGATAACAAAGGCATCATCAAGTCTGACGAACACGACGAGCTTCCCTTCGACATCAAGGAAAACTTCAGTGACGTGGAGTTCACCACCGAGGACATCAACGAGGAGGTTGAGTTCAGCGTCGTCACGGTGAGGAGTGTCTCCTCTGTACCTGTCCACACGATTACAATATAGTACTCTGATTACATTGCTTGTGGTGAGGGTAACGATAGCGATAATTATCGCGATATAACTTTTCCTCGATAGAAATGTAAGGCATGTCAATATAACTTCGATAGAACTCATTCCATCCATGTTTTGACGGACAACACGAACAGCCAATGATAATGAGCATAGTGCCGCGCCCAACCAATCATGTGGCTGGAATAGAGTTACACCCACAACAGTTAGGTTGACGCACAGAGTGGAGGAGCATCACATGTGTTAATGTTTGGGCTCCTGCAGAGAGGAGGACGACTCTGCACTGATACAGTGACTGAACATAATCATGTTTTCTGCTACGTTCATAGTTTCAGGGGGTTTCCACCGCTGAATAATTATAAGCACAGCTGCTTCAATGCTGAGTATGTACATTATATTCACCTTTTCACTGTAGTGGTTTGTATGAAACGTTATAAGTATAGTACAGTGGCACAGGATGATTGTACGAGCAAGTAAAATCTATTTTGTGCATAAGAAAAAAACGTATGTAAGAAGAACATTGTACAATGTGCAAAACATTTATTTTCTGGATATTTGATTTATATCACGATATATTGATATCGACTCATATGAAAAAAATTATCGTGATAATTGTCCATATCGCCCAACCCTGCTTTTGGTATTTAAATAATATTAAATTCAGTCAACACATTACAGAAGCCTTTTCAGACAAGCACTGAACTCCGGAGTTCCTCCGTATTTTTGCCGGAGGAGGTGCATGTGTAAACGCAAATGTCAGAGGCGCCACAGTTTCTACAGAGTTTATCCTCCTGACCTCCTGGTATAAAGTCTGTAAAAATCAAGGAGAAGTGGAAGTGTGAACACAGCAGAGGATCCTCCACTGATTCACTGAGTGAGTGGGGGGGAGGAGCTTCTAACACGGGACACAAACATGAAGAAACAAAAACAAATCTCTGGTGAAGAAGTGCTGACTCACACGATGAAGACACAGACGAAGATGTGAGGAGAGTTTGTGGTGATCAGAGCTGAGACGGTGTCAGGTGATGTAAACATGATCACATGACCTCTGCAGCAGAGGTAACACGTCACTTCCTGTCTCTGTCTGCTGCATAGGGTTAGCCCTAACCCTATGTTATGATTTTTTTGTTTGATTTTTAAATAATGAGTCATCAAATCTTTTCATATTTAATGTGTTGTAGGGTTTGTTGTCATGGTTACTCCTGGTTGATCACTTCTCTGACATGTTTAAATGTGCTTGATCAGCTAATTAAAGGAAAACACGCTGTCAGGATCCGCCGTGTGAAGGAGCCGCTCCTCCTGATGCTCTCCACAGCCACGGAGGACTCTGAGGTTGAAAACGGCAACAATGAGAGCAACAGAGAGTTTCTGAAGACGTCCAGAGGAAGAGCCAATCCCGAGCTGGGGCCCCACATGTGGCTGGACACGGAGCTGTATGAGGGCATCGTCAGTCAGCCAATCATCGAGCCCACGGTGAGTGACGACCCTGACGAGTGACATCATTTTTAACTGCAGTGCTGCTATTTAACATCCTGATGGCTCTTGCTCTCTTCTTAGCCCGTCTTGCCAGGTTACCCGGGACAGATCCACGCCAACATCGGCCCCGTTAGGACCAACGTGACCTTCAGCCACCGGGACTGTGGCGTGACGCTCCTGAAGAATGACCAAGTGCTGATCAACCTGCTGGTCGACATGGCAACAAGAAAGAAGAGAGCGGCAAACATCAAACCCAAAATCCCTTTCACCTTCAGCTACACAAAAGAGACAAGACAGCTGGTAACACACATACACACACGGAACAATACACACACACAAGCTGTTTTCACACATGACCTCTGGAGGTTCTCTGGAGAATCGGATCCAGATTTGTTTTTCACACATCACAGCAGCAGAAAGTCTTGAAGCTCTCTGCTTCAACCCTCTGGAGAAACTGTGGAGGATCTCCAGAGTGCAGGTCTGAAAGCAACTACAGATACATACACATAAACACACATGCAGGCACACACACACACCAGTGTCACCAGAGACGTCTGAGGTGGAGTGAGAGAACTAATTATCATCTGTTCTAATAATCGATGGTGATTTTAGGGCATCATCACTTGTCTTGGCTCTGAAGAAGGAATCGTGAACGCTGACGACCACGAAGAGCTTCCCTTTGACGTCTGTGAAAACTTCAGCGACAGCGAGTTCAACAGCAGCGACATCCACAAGCAGGTGGAGTTCACCACCACCCTGGTGAGTGAGGCTCTGACCAACCAGAGCCACCGGAGAGAAGGGACAGGAAGCGATGAGCTTCACTCACCATCTCTGTGTTGCAGGTGAAGACGAAGAAGAGAGCGATCAGGCTGCGGAGGACGAAGAGGGTGGAGGACAAAATCCTGGAGGAGCAGAAGCGACGGGAGGAAGAGGAGAAGAAGAAGAAGAAGTGTGAGGAGGAGAAGAAGAAACGGGAGGAGGATGAGAGGAAGAGGAGGAGGGAGGAGGAGGAGGAGCAAGAGAGAGAGGCCGAAAGGAGGAAGAAGGAGGATGTGGCGGTAGCGCTGGCATCTGCCAAAGACAAGGTGAGAACGAGACGACGTCAACGTTAATTAATATTCAATATCTATCAAAACTTCTCATATAAGTTTGTTTTATTTAAATGAAGAAAAAAAACAGAAAAAACATTCAATTTCCCGTGAGCTGGAATGAGCTAGAAACAGGAAACGTGGCACAATAACTGCAATTGATGTGCATCAACTTTTCAAGAAACATGACCTCAATTGGCCACATGGTGGCGCTGTAATACAGCATTTAAAAAGAAGTTCACCGGACACGCCAATGGTGCTCGACAAAAAAGCCAATTGGACCATAAAAATCCAGCGTGATGGATTCTTTGCTAATTTGCATGAATTGAAAAAACGTAATGTCACATCTACTGTTTAACGGGGCTTAACAGGAAATTGGCCAAAATTCAACAACAATTTGTCCAATTATCATGAAACTTGGTTGTGTTGAGGAATGGGTGTCTTAAAGCCTTCTGAGTGTACTGCACTTGCCACTGGAAAGAATTGCACCAAATTTGGTACCAGTGCTCCCGGCCCAAGTATGAACCAAAAACATGAAGTGGCCGTGGCCTACCAATTACTGACTATAACTCGTGATGCTTTTGACATATTCTTATCAAACTGACTGGAAAGAGTTAAATCTGTCTCCTATACATGCTCAACAACTTTCGTACAAATCCAATGAAGGATGGACGAATGGCGCAACTTTGAGTGCGTAATTATCGCACCACTCCATGCAATAAAATGATGAGACGAGAGACTGTTCTCACTTAGTAAACCAGCACTATGAAGCCTGAAACCTGTTATTCCTCTTTTCATTTGAATTTTGGCAGCTGAGCTGCTTCCTTGTATTGACTACGAGAGAGCTTGTCATTGCCTCGTTTAACAGATATGTTAGAAAGTAAAAGTGAAACCAGTAAGATTTTTAAAATTTTTTTATTTTATTTGATGATATGAACGAGCTGCTGCTGACGGAGGTTTTCTTTCTGCAGTGGACGCCGCTCGGCTTCACCATGAGACACCCCGGCTCCATGGACGACATCAGCAAGGAGCGATTCGAAGGAACCGTCCTCCGAGCCATTTCGAAAATCCCTCGTAAGGAGGTGAAGAAGGAGCCGGAGGAACCGACGCGATCAACAGAAGCAGCAGGAGGAGGAGGTTCTGAGGACGGACAAACGCTCCTTGCTCAGGTAAAAAAACAAAGTGTAAGTACTGCAAACATGTTAATACAGCCACATTAAATCCAGATGTTTCCTGGTGAAGGTGAAAATAAAAGTTGAGAAAAAGGATGAAGATGAGAAAGAAGAGGCAGAAGAAAAAGCTGATGGAGAGAAGGGAAAGGTGGAGGTGAAGAAGGATCAGCCGACTGACATCAGGGGCGGAGTCAAACCTCAACAGGAAATGGGTCGACTGGTGATGACGGTTGATGGTCAACAGAAACAACTTCCTTTCAGTCCCAGAGACCTGCTGTCGTCTGCCACCATGCTGGACGGAGACAAGGTGTGTTTGTCTTTCTACAGTTATGAGGCCAATTTTGCTTCAATATCATCATTGTGAGGACATGTTGGCCGGTCCTCACAAATTCAAAGTGCTGTTTGAGGGTTAAGACTTGGTTTAGGGTTAGAACTCAAACACCCTCACACAAGAGCGTGCACACACACACACACACACACACAAACGTCCACTCTCTCTGGAGTGAATGCCGCTCACGTTCATCATTTGTAAACTGATTCGTTGGGTTCAGAGTTCACAAGCAATATGAACAAACGGTCAATAACCGTCTCTGAACTCTTGTAAACTCTGGACTCTTCTCTTTCTTTCTCTCGTGCTCTCGGAGTCTCTTCCCTCCTGATACTAAAATACGCATGCGCACAAGAGTTTTCTGGATGGGCGGGGGAGTGAGCAGTCAGCTGTGAGAGGGGCATGAGGAGAGAGAAGCGAAAACATTCACATGACAATTTATACTCAATCGTCGCGATATAGTTATTTTAAACATTGCACATGGTACAAGCCGCGTTACATCGAGTATATCGTCCACCCCTAGTTCAAAGATTATTTCACTTAAACTACTGACTTAAAATTAAATAAAAACTGGTTAAAGTAAGAAAAGATTTGTGAAAATTAAAAATATCCAAGGAGGATGAAATGTGTACATTTTCTTTACTTATTTCAGATATGGAGATTTGTTACTTCCTCTTTGTTGTCGTTATAAGGGATATTCTTTCATTCCTCATTTTCCTATGTTTCTCCTTTTATGCAAGTCTGTGTGTGATCTGCACTGATAGATACACAACAAGGTATCATCTTTTCTGTGTCATTGTCCATTTAGGTTGAGAAGGTGACGCTCGATAATACAGAATAAAAAAACTGATAATTCCCCTGAAACACATTAAAGCAAAAGTACGAATCTGTTCCGAAAATGTAACTAGTAGAAAGTTCAGATGTTTGTGTTAAAATGTCTGTAGAGTAACTAAGTATTTGTACTCAGTTACTTCTTCATGATCAACCAGCACCTTTTTTTCCTTCATTTAAAATGTCTCTGTCTGATCTGTGAAGGTGCGTTTCAACATCGCCACCAATCGAGAGACCAAAGAGGAGCGAGCAACCTTCGTGGAGATTCTCCCGGACTCCTTCGAAGAGTCGACAGAACAACGTCGACATGTAAGATTTACAAACCATCAATAAACCAATCCTAGTTTGTCTCATAGATGTTAACAAGGAGCAACGTCCTCTGTTCTTTACTCAACAAGAGTCAAACTACAGAGAAACTTTATGACCAGTGAATAAAGCTCAGAGAGTCACATGTGAGGATCCTCTCCCAGGACACAAGTACAATAGATGCTGATGGAACTGAACACATCAACACAACAACAGGATTTACTACATTGATGAGAAGGGGTTAGGGTAACCCTAACCCCTAATACAATTGGACCGAGCACAGAACCCTGTGGAACAACGTGGTTAACTTTGGTGCGCACTGATGACTCATCATTAATTTGCACAAATTGGAATCGATCTGATAAACGGGATTCAAACCAGGTCAGGGCGGTTCTTTTAATGCCAATTAACTGTTCTAGTCTCTACTAATCCTAACCCTTATGATCAATAGTGTCAAATGCTGCACTGAGATCTAACTGTCTCCGTGCTGTGATTGGCTCTAAACCCCGACTGAAAGTCTTCAGATTACTTCCTGGAGAAACTCACACAGCTGATTGGCTACAACCTTCTCAGGATTTTAGAAAGGAAGGGGAGGTTGGATATCGGTCTGTAGTTAAAAACCTCCGGGTCCAGGGTGGATGTTTTGAGAAGGGGTTTGATTACAACTAGTTTAAAGGACTGTGGTACATCCTGATGATAATGAAAAATGTATTGTATTTAGTAAAGTAATATTAATTAGGGGCAGAATTTCTTTGAGTACCTTTATAGGAATGGGAACTAAGATACAAGTTGTGAGTTTAGATGATGAGATTATTGTGGTCAGCTGATCAAGGGTAATCAGAGAGAAGTCTCTGTGGGGTTGTGGTTGTGTGACTGATCTAAAGGGGGCGCAGAGAAGTGTGTAGGACTGCAGCTCTGCGTCCTGGTCCTAACTCTGGGTCGTCATTTTGGATTTACAAACAGCAGACAAGTCAAGTTCTGAGTCATTCTGAGTTTCAAACCTGAACAGTCGGAGAACTTGGGAAAAGCTGTCGATTCAGTAATGACTGGATACAGTGTGATGGAAATCTGAAAATACAAGAGGCTGGAACACCGAATTTGTCTTTGTGTATTTCAATCGGGGATTTCTGCAGAAAGGATCAACACAGAGAGTCACAGGGATCTCAGAGTGAAGATGGAGAACAGTCAAATGCAAGGATCTTATATAGGAGAACTAAGGCTGTTTGTCCGAGCCAGTTCAGACTGGTTCTGTAGGCCCAGTTTAAAACAGGAATTAAAGCACAGGAAACTGATTTGCATACGTTTCCATTAGGTTCTTGGACAGTCAATAAGTAATAGAAAGGTCATACAGGTTTCAGGTCATAAAAGTCTTAGACAGGTATGCAAAGGGTTACTCTTCAACTACAAAATAGGTTTCAACCACACTAAGTCATTTTTCCACTACAACAGTGTGATGGGTTTTCCCCGTTAATGTGTCTGACGTTTTTCTAACCAGGGCATTGTGATCGAGTTCTCTGCCGATTCTGGACTGATCAAGTGCAGTCAGAACCCACAGCTCTTCTTCCGCATGGCTGAGGTGATCGAGAAGAAGAAACTGGAGCTGAACGAAAAGGTTGAGTTCAGCGTTGTTCCGGTGAGTCGTCTGATACCGGAGTCAACTAATCTGAAGATTCCAGTGTTCCCGCATCTCCTTAAAACGTCTTACATCAAAATAAATGAAATTTGTCATTTACTTTTTCTACGCTGAATATTAAGTATTCATGTGGGCAGAGCATGACACAGTGCCACCCAATTAACAGTCTTACAAATCAGTGGTCAGCTATAGAACTGCAATGAGCCTGCGATGCCACAGTAATGTCTCCACGTCTGTTGTAGTGTGTGAACCATTCAACAGTTTCTTAACACAATCAAACGACTGCAAATTAAAGAAAGAAGCAGTTCGACCCAGTGATGATTCATTTATATTATTTTATTAAAGAAAGACACAGTTAGACTCTGTGAAGTATCATTTATATTCCTTTAGGCTACACTGAGAAAACTAGAGAAATCCTCAACGTTACACAGGTGAAAAACAGATCTGCTTGTTGCAGGAAACATCAAAGATTCTAAAGTTAGTGAGTGATGCTGGTTAGATTTAATGGACACTGACGTTACCTTGGCACTGGTAGGTAGCCTGTGTTCATTACTGCCGTGGTAAATCAGAACTCTCTCACTCTGAATGTAAAGGATAAGTGAGGAGTGATTGACATAATAGTCATGTGATTCGAAAAGTTTTATATTCAAGTCAATGAAGCTTTATTGGCAGACATGACCATAATATTGTAAAACAAACTAATGAACAAATAGGCTAATAATAATATAATATATATATAATATATATTATAAAAATAACAATGATAATATAATTGTAAATTAACAGGATATTAACAACAAAAAGAACATAGACACGTGTGTGTCAGGTAAAATTATTTAAAAAACATTTCTTCTAATATTTTGAGCTCTGTCAGTGAAGTGTAACAATGTTACTATAATATAATAAACTCGATTATTTGAATACTCCTTCACTTGCTCTAATCCGTTGAGACAGTTTTAGATCAATGAGACGACGTACGGTTAAATCGAGTTTCCTAGATCGTTCAATATGTGTAATCTTCAATGTTTCTGAGTCATAACTAACTAACTGTTTCTTCAAGCATGAGACGGCAGAGGGGGGGACTCAGGCCATCAGGATCAAACGTCATACAGAGAGCGTTTTCCTCCCTGTTCGCAAACTTGGTGGTGTCGGAGCAAACAAAGGAAAAGTACGAATTTTTTATATTTATACAAATACAGAGAAGAAATTAAGAGAGAACTCTTAAGGTTTTGTTGTTAATTTGATTTTCTTTGCAAATGTGTAAAATAATGTTTCCTGTTTCTTTTGCATGACGCCATTTATGTTCAGAATATTTAAATTAACACAGCTTCCATATAAGTTCATTGATATGAAGCTGTGTTTTGCTTTTACAATGTTTTGACTTAAATTACAGGTAAGGTTTTTCTTACTTAGTCTAATATTTGTTTGTGTCCTCTGGTAGATGACCATAAAGCTAACAAAAGCTTCAGAAGAGACTGAGTGAGTCATCGCTTCCTTTATTTATTATTTTATCATTATTTATTCATAATTAATAATAATAATTATTATTATTATTTGTTATTAATAATAATAACCCTAACATGGAATGATCACGTTCACATTTCAGGAAGGAAAAACCAGAGACAGACAAGCTGAAGGCGGTTGTGAAAAGTCTTAGAGCGCAGGACAGTAAGACTGGTATTGGCAGACGGGATCACAACACCAGTCGGCGTCGATATGGCCGGAGCAGAAGTAGGAGCAGGAGCAAAAGCAGGAGCAAGAGTCCAGCCAGAGACCAGTTTGGACGCATCATCAAAAGGAGACGCAGCACCAGTCCCGACCGTGACCGTAAAAGCAGCAGGTACAGGCGAAGCAAAAGTCGTACGAAAAGCCGAAGCAAGAGCTCAAGCAGGAGCCGCAGCAGGAGTCACAGTAGGAGCAGGGATAGGAGCAAGGACAGGGCCTTCAAGAAGAGGAGCAAAACCAGCAGAGAGCGTGAGGAAGGTCACAAGAGGAGGAGGGAACTGAGCCCTCCTCCCAGACGTGGAGTCATGGATGACGAGCTGGCGAGGAAGAAGCGAGAGCTGGAGGAGCTGAACGAGATGATTGCCTACAAAAAGTCACTGGTGGAAATAGACCCCAGAGGATTGGAGCCTGGACAGAGGACCTGCATTGACTATGACCATGGCAGGATTGCCATGCCGCTCGCTGAATACAAACCAGTCCGGTCCATCCTGAAGAAACGACCCGAAGGACCTGAGCACCACCATCGTCCTCCTCAGCCCTATGATGATCCGTATTATGATCGACCATACAGTCCTTACCAAGATCGGCAGTACAGTGAGCGCGGTGATCTGTACCCCAGCCGTCCCTACACTGATCGCCCTTACAGTGATCGTGCATACAGCAACCATCCATACGATGACCGCCCTTATGTAAGTCGACACTATGTTGAACCTTCATGTGGTCCCCCTCTGTCTGCCAGCCACCGTTACACTGATCGCTATGATGTTTATGATGAACCCTATGACGATCGCTGCCATGACCCAGCACGTGCGGACCAACCTTGCAGTGATCAGTATCGACCTGTAAACCGGAGCCAGTCTCCAGGACACCATGATCCATCACCGTCTACACTGTCACCTGCCTCCACCCAACCCTCCCTGACTCATTCTTCATTTTCCCAACCTTTGTTCAGACCTCCTTCTCCCACTGAACCACCTCCTAGAAGCCCATCACCAAATCTGAAGAACACAACGCCACCTCCAGCTGAGAAACCACCCCTGGACCGTTTCCTTGACATGCTCAATAAAAAGGTGGGCAATGAAAAGAAATCAGAACCAATTCATGTTAATGATGACTTACTGCCTCATGAGCGGGCACTTCAAGATGGTGGTGGGTTCTCTCGGATTGTTGGATTGGCTCAAGAACCCAGCAGCAGTCGAGCTCCAGAAGGGCAAAAGAAACAACCAAGTCCTAAACATGCATCACTAGAGAGAACAAGTGAGGAATTAAAGGGCAAGACAGAACCCTACGACAAGATCCAGAGTCTTCTTCGTACGATTGGTCTGAAGTTGAGTACAGGAGACATGTCCAAGCTAGCGAGCCGAGCTCAGGAGAAAATCTACGGCTCGAAGTCCTCATCCACAGAAAGAGAGGATTCAAGAGAACAACTGCAAACACGTAGATTAAGTTCTGTTGAATCCGATCACATCCACACACCCTCTCCTGTCAGATCCTCCAGTTTGGAGCCACTCAGCAGAGAGTGTAAAGCTGTCTCAGAGTATGAAGAATTCCTGGACCAGCAGGAGCTGGAGGCGCTTAAGAAGGCACAACAGTTGCAGAGTCTTACCAAGACAATGGGGAGTACCCTCTCAACCACTTCTCCCAAACCACCTCCTGGGCCCCCGCCTGCTCAATACCAACGTCCACCTGCACCTATAAACTGGCCACTCGGAGTCACCACCCACGTTCCTCCAGAACAGAACTCCACAACCGCCAACACAGGTACTCCGACAGCTGGTCAACCGCCCCAGAGATTTGGATTTCCTCCAGGACCTCCACCCGGTCCTCCTCCTGGACATTCTTCACAGCGTTCTGGACAGCCTCCTCCAGGACCGCCTCCTGGACCTCCTCCACGACGCCCCTCTGGACAACCTCCTTTTGTTCCACCCTCCAATCATAAAGTCTTTTCTTTTATTGGCCAGCCTTCTACAGCCAATGACTCCAGTCCTCCACAGACTTTAACCAGCGCCACGATAACACAAACACCACTATCATCATGTCCTGCTGGTGATGACCAATCAGCCATCTCTACAACAGTAGCCAGGTGCCTGAAGGTCATAGAGACAGTTAAGTCTCTGGCTTCATCCAAACCAGTGAAATCAGTGCAGTTCAGTTTACCCACAGAGTCTCCATCAGCCTCCAGTAGTCCAGCAGACACAGAGGATGACATCAAGGCAAAGCAGAGGGAGAAGGTATGATCAGCCCTAGTACTCATTTACTAAAACCTCTAACATGAGTATACAAGTACTGGTACTTGTTCTCAAGAATGAAAATTAAGAGATATCGATAACAAGGGTGTGAGTTTTGATGAACTGCAAGAGGTTGCTTGCAACTGAAATACATTTCCTGAAACAATAACTGATTCTTGTTGCCTTGGAGCATCAATGGGAGATGTATCTGCTGTCAGTAATTCAGAAAGATAGATTTCATTCCCAGATGTGTTCACAAGTAACTTAGCTCATCGTTGCCAAACATTATTTGACAAGACGTTTTGGTCAAGTTTGACGGGTCGATAAGGGGAAGAAAAAAATGTAACTCCTAGAAAGTGGTGTCAGTGGTTGACAGACATCGTTTACATAGCTGGTCCCTGCGGTCATTTGACGGTTATTTAATACATTGGACAGAAAAGTGTAGGATCTTTTCTAGATGACCCCAAGAGGGTGGCATGAAAACTGCAGGCAAACATCTGCCTGTCATTGACCATGACATTGTCGTGGCTAACCATTTGAAATATACAAGTTCCCTAGCGTTAGCCACTTAGCATGGGTGCTCGCTGTAACATTAGACAGTACAGATGCTGATAACATTGTTCTGATGTATAAGGAGGGAGAATGGTCAACTTCATCCCAAATGGTTGAATGAATGAGACACTTTGCGAAAATTAAGTATAGATAAAACTTTATTTTCTGATGACTTGAACTACAACTTCTCGATTTGGGAAATTGTTTGGTTGGGGGCAGCCTTGATACAGACAGACATATCTGTGTTTTACCTGCATCACATGAAGCCTTGACCAGACATCTGTATTTACGTTGCAGCTGGATTTGTACAACCAGAGGATTTCGGAGAAAAGGGAGCAGCAGTTCCAGGAGATGTTAGCCCGCAAGAAACAAGGAGACAGGAACAAGGACGGCACGGTGGTCCCTCCAGGTATTAGGACTTATTAAATAGAAAATGCACGGAATTAGCAACCTTTGAATTACAGACATTGAGTTTAGCTTTAAGTAGATTACATTCGCGGCTTGTTTCAAAGATGTAAATACATTTTCAAGTTAAAACTTGACTTACCTTACAGTTGCATGTTATTTATACTATCTGTAGTTTAAAGTCAACAGCTATAGTTAAATAGACTTCTGTCTCCCAGAGTTATTCAGGTTTTAGTGAGAAGCCCAGAGATGATTAAATGTCAAGAAGATATGCGCTAACACAATGGAAGTTTTGCTTCCCAAATAAGTTTTGTCTATGAATAACAAGGCCTAATTATCACGGTTAGGCCCTAAGATAGTGACCTTGCTAGTGCTACGTGTTCTAAGCTAGATTTGTGCCTCGTTGTCAACAGTGTCATCTCATAGATTTCAGAAAGAAAGCAACTAACGTAGAATTCATCATAGGATTTCACTTGGGTGTTGTCGCTTCACCACAACGCTACAGAGATGTCTTGTGCATAGGGCTGGGCGATATAACGATATCGATAATTATCGCGATATAACTTTTCCTCGATAGAAATTTAAGACACGTCGATATAATGTCAATAGAACTCATCCCCTCCCTGTTTTGACAACAAGAACAATGAGAATAGTGCTGCGCCGAACCAATCGTGGCTGGAATAGAGATAAACCCACATCAAGTTAGGTTGACGCACACAGAGCGGAGGAGCAGCACCGGCACACGTGTTAATGTTTGGGTTTCTGCATAGAGGTGGACAACTCCGCAATGATGCAGTGACTGCACTCACTTAACACTTTAACAATAAACACCATCACTAATCACAAGTTATTAGGACACATACAGGACTGACGTTTACTTTGTGTTTGTTTGATTCTTTAGAGTTTATAAGACACACGTTTTAACCTGCTATACAACACGAGACATGACGCGCACAATCAGGACGAGTCAGGGTTAGGGTTAGGAACATCCGGAGTCATTATGCGACATCATCGATTAATAACTAAATACATGTGATTATCAGTTTGTGTGTGAGACGGTACAGAGACAAGCAGACACACACACACACACACAAATACGCACACATTCACACAAGTTCTTCCTGCAGATTACGACCTAACACAGTGTTGTAACTTCATTGTTGCAGCAGAAGCAACTTCCTGTTTATCCAGGAACATAAATATGAATTCATCAGTTTTTTATAAAGATCAGTTCTAAGTGTGATGATTAGAAAACATCAGAGGAGCAGAGTCACTTGTTGACCAGCGTAGAAATGCTCCTCAGTGACGCTGATTTAAGATAAGATACAAAATGAAACTTTATTGATCCACACACCAGGAAAATTCAGTTGTTACAGCAGCAGGCACGTCAGAGTGAGGTAGACACGAGAATAAAGAAATATAAAAAGGCAATAAAATAAAAAAATATAATTCAAATCATTTTTATTAATTATTTAATAAATTACATTATATTCACCTTTTCACTGTAGTGGTTTGTATGAAACGTAATAAGTTAAGTGCAGTGGACCAGGGTGAGTGTACGAGCAAGTAAAATCTGTTTTGTGCATAAGAAATAATGTTTGCACATAAGAACACTGTACATTAACGCAAGTGTACAAAAAAGCTATTTTCTGTTTATTTAAATTATATCGTGATATATATATATATCGATATTGACTGATATGAAAAAAAAAAATCGTGATAAGATTTTGTTCCATATCGCCCAGCCCTGTGTTTGCATTATGGAGATGTATTTTTCCATTTTGTGACAGAGATCATGATCACAGCCAGGTTTATCCCGGGTGTGGCTTTGCTTGTAAACGTTTGTTGAGGAGCTCTTGTGCTCGCTCATTGGCACCAACATGTGTTTACACTGTTGCAGTCAGCTACAGTGTAAATTTCTGGAGTAATACTTGAGCTTCCATACATAGGTACTGCCGTACCCTAAAACCGAGCCATAAAGCTGTTGTTAGGATAACCCAGACGTCTTCAGTGTTTCGAAAATTGGTCTTTCTTCTGCGGCTAAGGGCTGTCGGTCTTTCCATCACTCACGTTAACCGAACCATGTGGTTTGTTCCAACGATCAAGAAAAGAAGGCAACTACAAACCTGACTCCACAAAGTAACATCTTTTTTCTTTATATTATGAGTGTTGTAATTTAGCTTTTGAAAAAATTATTTGAGTCCAACAACCACTGTCCAGTCAGAGGTTAGGAAGTTAAGACATGTTTTCAGTAAAGTTAGGTTTTATTTGAAAATGTTATATACCAGAGCTGCTACAATACCTAATCTTTGGTACTAACTCCACCAGGATTTATCTTTTCATATTTTAATTAAACTGTAAGTAAACCAAACTTTGGGTTTACTTTTGATTCTGACTTGAGTGTCTGACATTTTTCAGTCATTTATAGATGAGATATCTACTCTTAGCTAGATACCAAGTTCAAAGATGTAAATACTAGATACCAAGTTTCAGTGATACTTTCATATACGGTTGTTTCTCCAGGCTAAGGTTTGTATTCTTCAGCTTAAATACAGTTATTACCAGATCTAAGCCAAATTGGAGGTTGATCGGCTATTGCTGTGTGAACTTTTTAAAGATGCATTTTGAGAGACTCCAACACGTCACGCCGTCCGACTAGATTTGTACCAGGCTACAACTACAACACCGTGGTGAAGGCTTGTTAAAGTTTGAAGAGCAGACATACTAGTCGGGGGTTTCTCATGGTAAAAGCTGGTGTATTGTGTGTGACCTCTTTTGTCAGTCTGTTGTGTTGTATGAACACAAAACGACTTCAAGGCTCCAGATCAGAAGACCACAAGTTGTGTAGTGTGAACTTGGCTTTTCACTAATTGGTCACTCAGATTGTAACCTGAGCCTCATTCTCACAGTCTGACGGTTCACAGTCCTTGTCCATGAGGAGTCAAAGATGAATTGTAAGACATACAGTACTCAGTATCAGAACATCAATGTATAGGCACACTTCTGACTTTGACTTGTGAAGAGATGAAGAAAAGATGGTGTGAGATAATTTAAACAACTAAAAGAAGTAAACTGAGCTCACTGATGCAATCTGCCTCTAATTGTCTTTGTTGTAAGTCACTTAATAATTTGGTAAGAGATCACTTACTTCATACTTAATATTTCTACTGTATGTTCTGTTACTGACTATTTCTCAGTACGCATTGATCGCCCCTCTTTCAGAAGAGGCCGGCGCTGCCCTGTAAGAGCTGCTAGTCGTTACTTTAACAGTGACCTCAAGTGTGTACACAGTACAGCTAGCTGAAAAGGAAAGTACTATAATTGTATTATTGATGGTAAAACACTAAAGGCAAAGATATCAAATCAAGGATCAACGTTGTTGGAGGAATAACAAGACAATGGACTAACGGCTCAGTCTGTACTACAACGAAAAAGCTACTAGAAGGTAGCACATGGAGATAAATTCTACATGAAGGCCTCACTTATCCTGGTCTAACTAAGAAAAGTTCACGTTTTAGAAGTTAGTTTTTTTTTTGACAGTATTTCTCCAGATGTTTCATTCTTTGTTGTCTACAGAATTTTGTGTTGTGCATCGAATATAAAGAATATTTCATTTCTGCTGTTCAGGGTAAGTCAAGTTTGCTCAATTCTGTTTGTGTCAAACTGAGAAGAGAGTGGATGTTTTTTTTCATGAATATTCAGAAAAGTTTTAACAGAAGATCCAAACTACTGTTTATAATTGAGGTTAATTTGCAGTGAACTAAGTTTCATTATGTGAAAATGATTTAGTTAATATAAAATTGGTCGCACAGTTAATGTTTCCCCAGCAGAGGATTTACTTTTACTTCACCGTCCTTACTTAATGACCTTTTTAAATGGTGTTGTAGTCAAGCCATTGAACCTCAAGTTCAATCTGAGTTTATGTTCTTCTGTTTGACTCACAAGTTCAACAAGCCGATTAACACAAGGCTGCATCAGTCATTGAATCATTTACAGCAACAGTGGTAGTGATGGACATATCAACGGATGTTCCTGTGTCACTGAGGTTGTTTCCAAGTTGAAAATAAACATATAAACATCCAAAAAGTAAGCTGTGTTCTGCAGGATAATGTACAGTATATTTATCATTTATGATTGTCCAAAGATGATTTACCGACTACATGGAGCTTTCACTGTAAGGCCGTTACCATCACATTAACACTGTGAATGACCTGTCACCAATAATGACACTACTTCTGAATGGCATACAAATTATTCTACGTTTACCAATATTGAGTAGCATTTTATCGAAGCTAAATGTGCCTACCTGTTTACCTGCCTGCTAACTAAGTGCTGTATATTGCATTGGTATTGAAACTCATTAACAGTAATTTCGAGCCCTAAAAATTCTGGGTCATGAGCTCTGTCTTCTCTACCGTCTCTGAAGCGATCTACGTTAGCTCAGCAAGCTAATGTGGAGAACTTAAACATCACGTAGGGGTCAGCTGGATATCGTTAGCTTAATCAATTTCAAAAGCGACACACTGGTAGTCTGTCATCAACACGGTAAGTGGTAAACTCTCTACCTAACGTCCATTAATGTCAATGGTTTTCCTTAACCATAAATTTTTAGCTAAACGTCAGATTGTTCATGAGCTAAATTTATAATTTTATTAATAAGTTGAGTCCATTAAGAATGTGTCACTTAGAAAATTAAATATCTGTGAATAGGACCTTTACAATTTCTAGGCTGTGAACTATTTGTTGTTTTTATCTAAAAATAATTGGTCAGAGGTCGTCCATCAAATATCGTAAACTTGCCGACTGATGTTAAGATTTTGAGTTAAGGCGCTGATACTGAGCCCCAGACCTGAATGTGAGCCGAGGATTCAGGCATCTCAAAACTCGTCGTTATCGGATATCGTTACTAGCAAGATGTTGTTCTAGTTAGTAGACACAGTCGTGCTATTTGTAAAAGTAAAATACGGGTCATCGAGCAGTTTGTATGGTGGGTTTGGGAAAACGGTTTATCCAAACGATTTTGGGTCTTCATTTAGTCTTTGCATACTATCACATCTCAGTTGATCTTCAAACACTTTTGCTGTTCCATCATCCAAACAACAGTACACCATCGGTCACTCCTCGTGTTTGTACATTTAAATCTGCTGTGGTCTCTGCGACACCGTGAGTCAAATCTTTGTATTCAAACAATCTGCTCAGGTGACTGACAACCAGACTCCAGTACAGATCAGTTTGGTTCAGACTGAAGAGGAGAAGACGAGGTCCAGTATGGAGTCGGAACAGATATGGAAACAGTTAAAGTCCTACATGACTCAACAATTTCTGATTGCAACTGAATTTCATATTTACAAAATGGGTCTTGACAAGCACTAAGTTAACTTTTTATTTGAGATTAAAATCCATATCTTTTCTCGAAGCAAAATACCAGACCTTAATTCACCTGAAAATGGGCTGGAAGGTTACAAGTCAAAACATTATTTCACGGTCTTTTGTTAATTTGTCGTATCAGGTTTCAAATGATTTCAGTGCTTTTCTTGGTACTTAAATTATGTTGCATGTTATGTTTCCATGCACAGCCAATGTTGAGATTTAGTGTATGTTAATACATTACACTCAGCATTTAGCTAGAGAGACGATTAAATCTGCAGCTAACAGTCCTCAAGAGCTTTTCAAATCTTTTAACTGAAGTATTTACTTGTAGTTTTATTTCATATTCCTCAGAGGGTTTAAAAGAAAAGAAAATGTGTATATTGCAGAATGGCAATATTTGACAGTGAAGGTAGGTGATTATTTTGATCTTTTCAGATTCTTTTGAAAATGATCATATAATTGTCTTAAGTCAATCAAACATCTGTCTCTAAAATCATTTTTATTTAACTGGTTTGTAGATTTTATTAAATATTCAGACATTTAACATTTTTTGCTTTCCCTTAATGCGTTTTAGGTTATGACCCCATTCAATACAAACTGTAAACTATAGAACCTGTTGATTATCTCTCCTGATGCAATAGTTATTTCTTTATTCAATGATACATGGTAACAATTAAGAAGATGCTGTTAGGTTTCATGACAAAGGTTAATGTCTTAAGATTGAAACAGCTATGAATGTTTTGAATATTAGTAATTGTACTCTTTAAATTCCCGGGCTTGTTTCATAAAGACCGTTTGGCTTTTGTGTAACAGTCGGATTTCACCTCAATGTTTGGTAAATTTTGGTCAATCTACCAGAACTTCAGAATCATAGTAGATATGTAAGCAGACCATTAAAAATGTTGTGCTGCTGGTTCGTTCACAATGACAACCTCTTAAGACAGATATAAGAACAAAACAAATACTGGCCGTACTCAACAGACCAGTCAGACAGATCTTTGTGAAACCAGCCCAAGTCCTAGTGGTTCTCAGTCGTTTGGGATCATCCAATGCAAAATATCATAAAGATTCTCAGTCATCCAGCTTGTGGTATCTTCAGACGTTGCTCAAGTGTACATGGGCAACATAAGCAAGTCCAATTGCCTATGCACACTTGTACAACTTCTTAAGATCCAATGCAAAAGATTCGTTGGTCTTTTTGTCTTATTAAAGTATTCTGTTGAAATTTCTAGGCAAACCGATCAACAGTGAGCCCAAGAATGTCTGGATTTGTGGCCATTCGCTGGTGTACTGGGCCGAATCACGAGCCAAGTCTCCGGAGGTAGGTATGCAGCTGGGCATGGACCTCAGCAAGGTGGCTATCTGGTGGAAGGGCACACAGGGCATGACATGGTCCCAGCTCTTGCCCCAGCTCCACCAGCTGAAGGTCACCTGGCCCAACCCAGACGTCCTCATCATGCATCTGGGGGGCAACGACCTGAGTACTGACAGCCCAACCGACCTGCTGGCCGCTGTCAAGAAGGACCTGACCTCCATGAGGAGCATCTTCCCACAGTGCATCCTCGTGTGGTCCAACATCCTCCCTCGGAGGGTGTGGCGCCACTCGGCCGATAGCCATGAAGTCGATCTGGTCCGAACCACTGTGAATCGCAGGATCCAGAACATAATTTCGGAGCTGGGTGGCACTTCACTCACTCATGATAACGTCCGGTGCGGCACAAACACAGGCCTGTACCGGGCTGATGGCATCCACCTGTCCCCCAAAGGCATTGACGTTTTCAATCTGAACCTTCAAGATTTTCTGGAGAAGTGGGAGGTGGAGGTGAACAAGGAGAACAATTGAGAGTTGTATCAGTTATTTTCTTGTTTTTATGTTGTCTCTTTTATTTCTAATGATAGATAGATAGATGGATTGAATTGAATAACTACAAAGGTTGTTCACGTTCTTAAATCTTCATCTTGAAATCATTCAGTCAAGCTTTAGCTTATCACGTAGGAACTGTTGATCCGTGTTTGTCTGACTTGAAACAATAAACTCTATCAGCTGATCTGTTGTTTACCCTGAGTCTTTAATGTTCTTAATAAACAACATCAAAGATTAAATTAACTGTTGGTTAATGTTGACTGTGTTTATGTCCATAACATGTGTTTTTATAATGTTACAGGTAAATATAAATGGTTTATGACTAAGCAAATTTATACATACAAAATAAAATTGACTGTCTGTGTGCAGCATGCGGAATGGGGAAATCTGGGATCGAACGGCCAACCTGGTTAGAGGATGACCCACTCTATCCCCGCTCTACCTCCTGAGCCACAGCCGATGTCATTGTTTCATATTAATATTCTGGTTTTAGCCCTTTATCTGTTTCGGGCATGACTTGGAGCTGACTGGATTTAAAGGGATATTTCCCTGAAAAAATAAAACTCATCTACTCATCTGACAACTGAAGTAACTAGTGATCAAAGCTTCAGATGTAATAAAACAAGAGAAAAAACATAACATGTCTCCATGCTGCTCCTGTGGTGTCAAGTGTCCACAAGCCCCGACGTTCAAATTCAACTCGAAACGATGTTTTTTGTTTTAGGCCTAAAAGTCTGATATCTTGGTGTATATGACCTTGTTTTGAGTTGAATATGAATGTCGGGGCTTCTGGACACTTGGATGATACCACAAGAGCAGTAGTGTGTGGGTGCATGTGAAAATTACACATTCATGTATATCTATTTGATCATATAGTTCTTGATTTAAATTGACTTAAAAGTTCACATACGACAACTGGTGTTTTCATGGTTCTAATATTTAAAGCATTTTTGTTTAATGAAATAAGAGTTTGTTTCTGTGAATCTGCTTATTTTACCTGGAAAGACTTTATGTAATCACAGTAGATTATAGACGGTGTCTTTATTTGTCGTCTCTCATATACACTGACGTGTCTGAGCAGTAATGAACCTGTTGGAGACAACCAGGTGAGTCTTTGTTTACTCTGCAGGTTCAGATGAAGATGGAGCTCCGGGCGATTCGTGCTGGACGCTGCCCAACATTCATACTTCTCCACTTGTCCAGTCCCACTTATCCTCACTAATGTAGAGAAACTAAAAAAGGAGTTTGTGTTTCTCTCCACACCATCACAGAAAACTGAACGATCCTGCAGCCTCTCACAAAACATTGAACAGTTAATCAGAAATCACGTCTTTGTTCTCAGCTGTGTGGTTCAGACCGTCAGGATGATTGAAGATCCTTCACAGCGACAGTTTGAATCTGAGCTGGGCCCTGAAAACTGTCCTCAGTCCTGTCTGAGATCTATGAAACTATCTGCTCTCAGCTTCCTGCTGATTCATGGAAATACTCAACATAACATAAGAGCACAACATGACAGGATGAAGTTGTGGGAGGGTTTGACTCAGACAGCACATCAGGGTAAGGAACCACTGAACTTTACATGAACTGTTATTTTGTTCATGTCAAACAAGCAGCACAATCTTCAAACCACACTTCACACATTTTCACAATTATAGCTCTGTAATTCAGTTCAGAATAAAACGGCAACAAAACATTGTTCAATTCAAATTTTTCTGGTTCATGTATATATCATCAAATCAAAAAACATGACCTGAAGTCACTTTACATATTGACAATATTGTAGAGAAACCAACAGTTCAACAATGAGCTGCTCTGACGACTGAGAGAGAAACTACTCTTTAACTGGAAGAAAGAACCAGAGCCAGTGTGGAGAGAGGGGGGGGGGGGGGTGGTGGCAAGAGGGGCAGTCATCAGATGACGTCGAGAGTCGCCCTTCCTGTTAGACTTACTCTAAGGCACCACCTAGTAGTGCAAGCCATGCAGCACATTAAAGGGATAGTTCACCCATTACATTAAATTACATGTCATTTAGCTGACGCTTTTATCCAAAGTGACTTCCAATTAGTGCATTCAACATCTATGAAAATTCCCTCATTATCTCCTCACCACTATGATGGCGGGGGGGAGAAGTGTTTGAGTCCAGAAAACCCCTCTGGAGCTTCAGGGGTAAACAGTGTTGCAGCAGAATCCAATAAGGATTGAAGTTAAATGAAAGGAAGAAGAAGTTGTTTAATGGCTGATGGTTAAAATCTGTGTTTTGAGCCTTGTGGACAAAATCTTCTTCTGTTTGAATCTCCGCCGAGGGAAGGCTACCCGCCGCCTCTCGAAGGCCGAGTACGGCGGCCTTCGATGGTGACTCCTTCAAAACATAACATGCCTCCATACTGCATGTGTGGTGTCATCCAAGTGTCCACAAGACCCGACATTCAAATTTGACTCGAAATGGCGTCATTTACACAACGTTATTAGCCTAAATGTCCGCTAACAGAAGTAGCGATGCTACCTTGGGCGACAGCTTGTGTGCCTGCGATAATGAACTTGGCCTCAGAGGAAGCTATCGAAGGACTTTTAGGCTAAAACATGGTGTAATTGACCTCGTTTTGAGGTGAATTTGAATGTCGGGGATTGCGGACACTTGGAAAACACCACACGAGCAGTATGGAGTATTTTTCTGTTTTTTTTATGTCTGAAGAATCGGTCATCATTGACTTCAATTTGATTTGGCTGCAACACTATTTACCCCTGAAACTCCAGAAGTGTTTTGTGGACTCAAACATTTCACCCCCCTCCATCATAGTGGTGAGTAGATGATCAGGGAAGTTTCATTTTTGAGTGAACAATCCCTTTAATGAACGTCCATACATGAAGATACTGTATGAACACTGCTCCATAATTAGACATCAGTCACACCAGGATATTTATACATATTTATATTTGTCAAATAATCATCGCCTACGTTTAAAGAAATAAGGTTGAAACAAAAATGTTATTGTTAGCTGAATTCAAATAAATTACAATTAAATATAAAATTGCAGGGTCCCCTATAAATAATATCAAGTTGTTTGTTAGGACAGCCCTGGGGCCTCATTTATAACCGTTGCATACGCACAAAACGGGGTCTAAAAACTTGCGTACGTCAGTTCTCACGCAAAAGTTGGAATTTATAAAAAAACTTGGAGGGAGAATGTGAGGATTTCCACGCAAATTCTGACTTACAACAAATTACGTTCAGATTCCATTAAACAGCGGAGTTACACAGCCCAGTCGTTTATAGTTTTGAATAATATCTTCTAACACTGTGTATCATCCAGGACGAGTGTGTAACAGGTCTGTAGTGAACGTGGCTGTTCCATCAGGTGCACAGAGCGACCTGGAGATCACTATAAAGAAAAACTATTCACTTTCAAACTTCTATTTCCAAACAATATCCCAGAGAAGGTGAGGATCCACTGATGTGAGGGAATCGGTCCGGTTGCTCTAAATAAATAAATACTGCTGTGACACTGGTGCGTGATGCTGCGTGATGCTGCGTGATGCTGCGTGATGCTGCGTGATGCTGCGTGATGCTGCGTGATGCTGCGTGATGGATGCAGGTGAATGGAAGGAGAAGGAGGAAACGAGGGTTCAGCGATGACTGATCAGCTGATCTAGATTCTATAGATCTGTGATCTCCGAGCTGAACTGAGTCCAGTATTAGATCGACTGACGGAACCGAACCATCCCAGGACAAACACGAGCTTATAAATATAATTATGTGAACAGGTGATTCAACAAGGTCATTCTGACACGGTGTTTTTCTGCCTCCACCTTTGGATCTTTTCTTATTTCCGGCTCGGTTCTTTCATCGTCTTCACTCTCACTCGCTGTGTTAACAGCAGCAGAGTATCAGGGTATTTTATTTATTAGTGACATCACTGCTGTCCCATCAAATGTCTCTTCACCGCCACCTCACTGTGGAGGAGTATGAGGCAGATCCATGTACGAACGTTTCCAGGTGGACTGTGATTTATAAATATGGTCAGCAGCCACCACGATCAGAATGTGAGGGAACTTAACCCTAACCTGTTCACATAATTATATTTATAAGCTCGTGTTTGTCCTGGGATGGTTCGGTTCCGTCAGTCGATCTAATACTGGACTCAGTTCAGCTCGGAGATCACAGATCTATAGAATCTAGATCAGCTGATCAGTCATCGCTGAACCCTCGTTTCCTCCTCCTCCTTCCATTCACCTGCATCCATCACGCAGCATCACGCAGCATCACGCAGCATCACGCACCAGTGTCACAGCAGTATTTATTTATTTAGAGCAACCGGACCGATTCCCTCACATCAGTGGATCCTCACCTTCTCTGGGATATTGTTTGGAAATAGAAGTTTGAAAGTGAATAGTTTTTCTTTATAGTGATCTCCAGGTCGCTCTGTGCACCTGATGGAACAGCCACGTTCACTACAGACCTGTTACACACTCGTCCTGGATGATAAACAGTGTTAGAAGATATTATTCAAAACTATAAACGACTGGGCTGTGTAACTCCGCTGTTTAATGGAATCTGAACGTAATTTGTTGTAAGTTCTTTTATATATTTTGCAATTGAAGGTTCGTGTGGAACAGTTTTGTCCCGCGAGCAAAGTGGATCAATAATCTGCTTCAGTTCACCTCCTCACGTCTGCATCACCGCTTTCCCGTCTCCAAAATGTTCGTACGAAGAAGTCAGAGTTTGCGTGGAAATCCTCACATTCTCCCTCCGAGTTTGTTTTTATAAATTCCAACGTTTGCGTGAGAACTGACGTACGCAAGTTTTTAGACCCCGTTTTGTGCGTATGCAACGGTTATAAATGAGGCCCCAGGGCTGTCCTAACAAACAACTTGATATTATTTATAGGGGACCCTGCGATTTTATATTTAATTGTAACTTATTTGAATTCAGCTAACAATAACATTTTTGTTTCAACCTTATTTCTTTAAACATAGGCGATGATTATTTGACAAATATAAATATGTATAAATATCCTGGTGTGAGTGATTATGGAGCAGTGTTCATATGAGCTACATGGTTTCCGCCACTAGGTGGTGCCTTTGAGTATATCTAACTGGAAGTCATCTGATGATGTGCTCAACGTGGGTGGAGTCAAACGTCTGACTCCGCCCCTTGTTCTCCTCTGATTCTCCCTCCGTCCAGCAGGTGGCGGTGACGCAGCAGGGAACTAATGGAACCAGGAAGAAGAAGAAGAAGTTGTTTAATGGCTGACTGTTAAAATCTTTGTTTTGAGCCTCGTGGACAGAACCTTCTTCTGTTTGAATCTTCACCGGGAGGAGCCGCTGATTATCTGCGGGACTACATGTACCGTGGTCGGCCTCCTCCGAGGGGAGGCTACCCGCCGCCTTTCGAAGGCCGAGGACCGCGGCCTCCGCGGCCTTACCCGGCTCCGGACTACAGAGACGACCGGAGCCGGCCCAGACCTCCGTACCACCACGGCTATCACGAGCACGGTCAACCGGACTCATACCGCCGGTCCCCACCACGCAGGAGGTACCCTTCCCCCGGATCAGGAAGCCACCGAGGCGCGGAGCACTGGGCTGGAGGTCCCCCGAGAGAGGTGAGTTCGCCGGGCTCTGATTCGAAGAAGGCTCGTGTTTGTTGAACGTGTTTTATAATATAAAATAATATATAACGTTTTTTATGTGACAGCACCAACGACTAATGATTCCTCCCCCCCCCCCCGCCAGAATGAATACGATTTTTATTTGTATAGATATGTTGTACTTGTTAGAAAAACAAAAGTATTCAATTAGTCCCACACACAACTGAAAAAATGTCACTTTGCAAAGACACGCAAAACAGCAACATACACATAAACGTATATGAATATACAATCTTATTAAATACAAGTTCCAATGTATTACATTTAATTATCAATGTTGCCGCTGTTCTTAAAATTAAATAGATATAAATACAAATATAAAGAAAAACAGAAATATACAATTAGTCACACAAAACAGTAGCGGAACTGCTTCATGAGGTTTCTGGTATAACTGTATTTCCTCGAATAAAAATCGGGATATGTTCTCAACTCTGGCACTTGTGGCCCAGCGAGTGGGGGGAGCGGCCCCGGATCTGTGAACTGGTTACTTCATCCCAACACCTGCCACTTCATCACCTCTTTCATCAAACTACAGTTTTCAAACTGTTTGTTTCATCATCTGAAGTAAAAACATGTTTAATGTTGAAATAATTTTCAAACAACATTTACAAGTGATTCCCAGAGAATCAACAGATTTTTTTAATAGTTTCCTGGTTTGATTCAATAAGAAAGGGAAACTGAATCGCCTTCGCTGGTTTATATTATTTTCCTTAGTCATGTGTTAATCAAGTGACTCACACATGTAAAAAGTCTGTTTCATTTTTTTGTAACAATGACCTCTGACCTCACCTGGGCACAGCGAACAGGTAGAAACACTGCTCCTCACATCTGAGACGTTCTGGTTCATGTTAATAGATCATGTATAAAACTGTTTTTCTCAGTTTGAATGTTTTATGGTTTTATGTTGCAGAGGTCTCTGTCACCACGTGGCCCAATTCCCCTCGACCACAACCTGGTTATCACTGTTGGCAACGAGCTGACGTCAGGGTCTGGCTCCGCCCCTTCACGCCATCATGACAGGTACACTTAAAAGAAAATCCATAAACTTACATTCTGATGGATGTGAGGAAAAGGTTTATAAAAAAAAAACGTTCAGCCACAGCCTCTTGGTGGTGCTACAGACCACTGTACATAAGAATGCAGAGAAACCCAATGTTGCGGAGGCAGCGAGGTAACCTGGTTGCTATAGCCGTCTTCAGAGTCCGGAGAATTGAATACAGACTTTACCCGCAGTTTGCTTTTTAAACATGTTAGCACAGCAGCAGGTTTTCCGCACAGACTCGTTCACAACAGCATCAGATCCTCGTCCTGGTTCAGGTGAGAGGGGGGGCAGCCGGGTGCAGCAGACAGAGACAGGAAGTGACGTGTTACCTCTGCTGCAGAGGTCATGTGATCATGTTGACATCACCTGACACCTTCAGCTCTGATCACCACGAACACTCTTCACATCTTCGTCTGTGTCTTCATCGTGTGTCAGCACTTCTTCACCAGAGATCTTTGTTTTAGTTTCTTCATGTTTGTGTCCCGTGTTAGAAGCCCCCCCCCCCCCCCCCCCCCCCACTCACTCAGTGAATCAGTGGAGGATCCTCTGCTGTGTTCACACTGCTCCTGGATCTAGACTTTATACAGGAGCTCAGGAGGAGGAAGACAAACTGAGTCTGATCCTCCAGAGAAGATCCAGAGAACTGAGGAGCTCAGGTCTGAAAGCTGCTTATGTTTTAACTGAGTACCGCCCATTCACGACTCCACTTTGTCATTGACTGGATGCTGCACACCCACTGTCCCAAAATTGACGCCAACAAAAATAAGTCCTGCCTCATATTTATGTAAAAAAAATAATGATGAAAATGTCTCTAAATGTGTGTTTAAAGGGATAGTTCACCCAGAAGTACAAATTCACTTATCTACTCACTGCTCTGATGGAGGGTGTGATGAAGTGTTTGAGTTCACAAAACACTTCTGGAGTTTCAGGGGTAAACAGCGTTAGAGCAGAATTCTGGATGAACTATTCTTTAATGACAATGATTTATGTTTTCCTTTTATAGTAGAAAATCACGTCGAAAATGTCCGTAGGTAGCTGCATGTTGAGTCATTCTGAGTATATCATCTTTCTCTGCAGAGACTTCCCTGCTCGACCTGAGTATGAGCGGGGCAGGGGCCGCAGTCGCGACCGCAGTCCGGACAGAAGCCGAGCCAAGAGTCGAGGTCGGAGCAAGAGTCGGCCCCGCAGCCAGAACCGGAGTCCGGACCGAAGCCGGGCCAAGAGTCGAGGTCGGAGCAAGAGTCGGCCTCGCAGCCAGAGCCGGAGTCCGGACCTAAGCCGGGCCAAGAGTCGAGGTCGGAGCAAGAGTCGGCCTCGCAGCCAGAGCCGGAGTCCGGACCTAAGCCGGGCCAAGAGTCGAGGTCGGAGCAAGAGTCGGCCTCGCAGCCAGAGCCGAAGTCCGGACCTAAGCCGGGCCAAGAGTCGAGGACGCAGCAAGAGTCGTGCTTTCAGCAGGTCTAGATCCAGGTCCCGTTCTAAAGGGAGGAGCAGAGGGAGGAGTTTCAGCAAAGTAGCGAGTCATGGCCGCAGTAGAAGCCGCAGTGTGAGCAGCAGCTCCAGCTCAAACTCGAGCAGCCGCAGCCACAGTGGAGATGAAAGATACAAGAAAGGCTTTAAAGAGCTGGAGATGGCTCGACGCAGGAAAGAGCTGGAGGAGATTCTGAGCCTGCCGACAAAATCCATCCTGAAGAAACGCAACGACTCACCATCGATCCGGGTAGGATGCCAACATGTGAAAACACACTCAGTGACTCCAACTTCACAGGACCCACAGAAGTATTTGCATTCACATGTAACATACACAGGTTGTTTCCATGGAGATAGTGCAAAACAAGCTAACATCTAATAGAGAAGAAACATTTGATCTGAACTCGCCTGTTGTTTTTTTTCAGAATGTAGACTCCCCCCGTGGCCTCGTCGGCTCCAACGTGTCTTGTGTGGCCGACCAGATCCTGCAGGCGGTTAAAGGCATGGACCCTCACATGGTGGCGTCCGTTTTGTCGGAGCTGGGGTCCGACCCGCAGACAGTTCATCGTGCTGGGTTCGACACGGAGATCAAAGAAATCCTCAACCTGTTGGAGGGGGCAGGGGTCAAGACCCAGATGAAGGCCGTGGACGAAATTGATGATGAGGAGAAGTTTCTGTACGGAGACTCTGAGGAGCCCAAACCTCCACCAGTGTCCGAGCCGGTCCGACACCATGGGCTAGATATGTACGGAGACGTGACGGAGGAGGCGCTGTATGGAGATTACCCCCTAACAAAAGCCACCATCGTTCAGACCTTTGGCCTCCCCCCAGGGGCCTCATCTCACCTCCAGGCCCCATCCACCACAGAGGAGCTGGACCCAAGGAACGCTAGTCGTTCCATTATCAGCCCGGACCAGAACACCACAGTACAGGTGTCAAACCCAGCCCAACCCTCAGGTACGGAGTCACTAGAGGAGTATGAGAAGATCCAGGACCTGCTGAAGACCATTGGCCTCGACTTGGGTGTCACAGAGATCAGCAAGATGGCTGCCAGGACCAAGGAGCGTCTCCACGGAAACAAGCCTGCGAAGACGCCCACGCGTCGCAGGCGGTACTCCTCTGACAGCTCGGACGGCAGCCAAGGTCGCAGGAGGCCGAGCCGGAGCGGCAGTTCCAGCAGCAGTAGCAGGAGCAGGAGTCGCAGCTGGGGGGGTAAACGGGGGAAGAGTTGGAGCAGTGACGACAGCTGCAGGAAGTCGGCTCCAAACAAATCTGTCAAAGACGAGACAAATGTCGAACAGAAAATCACAGCGCCGCCACCACACAACGAACTGCTGCCACAAATCCCTGACCCCCAGACCCTCCCTCCTCATTCTGGGGTGCCCATACCCACCTACCCCCCCCCACAGGCCCATGGTATGATGCCCCCTAATTACCCCCCACCAGGTTATGGCCAGTATGGAAACTACCTGCCCTACATGCACCAGCAGTGGCCACCTTTGTACCCACCCCCCAACATTACACTGCCCCCCCAGACCGGCTCCGACGAGTTCCCTCCAACTCAGCAGTACCAAGAGCCTTACCATAAACTGGCCTCTGAGCCAGGGGCCAAAGGTCAGTCCAATCAGTGATCATGATTTAAGGAATATTCCTCTTTTTCTCTATTATTATTATTATTATTATTATTATTATTATTATTATTATTCCAGTAGTTTTGAGAGTGAAAGGTGTGAATGTGTTTAGATTTTTTAACAGAAGCAGGGTCGTCTTCATTATCATCTTCATGGTAGTTTTGTTTCTGTCCAAAGGTTCGGTGAAGACGTTAGCTCAGGACAGAGAGAAGAGCGTCTCAAAACTCAGCAGCTACGAAAGGAAAGTGTCTGAGGAGCAGAACAATGAGAGTCAGAAACAAAAGGTTTGACTCGCGTCAGAGTGCAACACTTACCCACCAGGTACGAACAGTTGAAACAGGAAGTGTTTCTGCTCTTGTTTTCAGGTTCTGGAGGAGCGGGAGAAGCTGAAACAGGAGAGGGAGGTGAGGATGAAGAAGAAGGATTATCTGATGAAGGAGCTGGAGAGACTCAGAAAGCAACAGGGTGAGTTCACATGATTCACCTGAAACCACTTGTTCATTCACACACTACCAGCATCAATGACGTGACCGTCAGGTGGCTGACGGCTGCTATGTGTTACAGGTGAGCTCTTGAGGAAGAAGCGCAGGGAGAAAGAAGGTCACAAAGACCCTCTGCTGCAGGAGATCAGCCGACTGCAGGAGGAGGTCATGACTCAGATCTCTAACCTCCGCAAGGAGCATGAGGCCGCCGAGAAGAAACGTAACGAGATCGACAAAGTGGCGCTCATCCTTGGCCTCAGCCCAGCCGACCGGCCCCGCAGGGTTAGCAAACCCACTGAAGACCAGAGCTTTCCGCCGCCAGAGAAGAAGAGACGGGAGGCAGAGAGGAGTCCTGAGGGACGACAGGCGTCCAGCAGTTCTACGTTAAAGGTACAAACACCTGTGGAGGAAGTAACAGGAAATATGACTGAACAACATATGACATCTCATCCCCACACCTCATCCCCACACCTCATCATCACACCTCATCCCCACACCTCATCCCCACACCTCATCATCACACCTCATCACCACACCTCATCACCACACCTCATCCCACACCTCATCCCCACATCTCATCCCCACACCTCATCACCACACCTCATCCCCACACCTCATCATCACACCTCATCATCACACCTCATCCCCACACCTCATCACCACACCTCATCCCCACACCTCATCCCCACACCTCATCCCCACACCTCATCCCCACACCTCATCCCCACATCTCATCACCACACCTCATCACCACACCTCATCACCACACCTCATCCCCACACCTCATCCCCACATCTCATCCCCACACCTCATCCCCACACCTCATCCCCACACCTCATCCCCACACCTCATCCCCACACCTCATCACCACACCTCATCACCACACCTCATCCCCACACCTCATCCCCACACCTCATCCCCACACCTCATCCCCACACCTCATCCCCACACCTCATCATCACACCTCATCCCCACACCTCATCCCCACACCTCATCCCCACACCTCATCCCCACACCTCATCCCCACACCTCATCCCCACACCTCATCCCCACACCTCATCCCCACACCTCATCCCCACATCTCATCACCACACCTCATCCCCACACCTCATCCCCACACCTCATCCCCACACCTCATCCCCACACCTCATCATCACACCTCATCCCCACACCTCATCATCACACCTCATCATCACACCTCATCCCCACACCTCATCCCCACACCTCATCATCACACCTCATCCCCACACCTCATCCCCACACCTCATCATCACACCTCATCACCACACCTCATCACCACACCTCATCACCACACCTCATCACCACACCTCATCACCACATCTCATCACCACATCTCATCCCCACACCTCATCACCACATCTCATCACCACATCTCATCACCACACCTCATCACCACACCTCATCACCACACCTCACCTCATCCCCACACCTCATCCCCACACCTCATCATCACACCTCATCACCACACCTCATCACCACACCTCATCACCACATCTCATCCCCACACCTCATCCCCACACCTCATCCCCACACCTCATCCCCACATCTCATCCCCACACCTCATCCCCACACCTCATCCCCACACCTCATCCCCACACCTCATCACCACACCTCATCCCCACACCTCATCATCACACCTCATCCCCACACCTCATCCCCACATCTCATCCCCACACCTCATCACCACACCTCATCCCCACACCTCATCACCACACCTCATCCCCACACCTCATCCCCACACCTCATCCCCACACCTCATCACCACATCTCATCATCACACCTCATCCCCACACCTCATCCCCACATCTCATCCCCACACCTCATCCCCACACCTCATCCCCACACCTCATCACCACATCTCATCACCACACCTCATCCCCACACCTCATCACCACATCTCATCCCCACACCTCATCACCACACCTCATCATCACACCTCATCCCCACACCTCATCCCCACATCTCATCCCCACACCTCATCCCCACACCTCATCACCACACCTCATCACCACATCTCATCACCACACCTCATCATCACACCTCATCACCTCATCCCCACATCTCATCATCACATCTCATCCCCACACCTCATCATCACACCTCATCACCACATCTCATCACCACATCTCCCCATCACATCTCATCACCACATCTCATCATCACACCTCATCATCACACCTCATCACCTCATCACCACATCTCATCACCACACCTCACCACATCTCCCCATCACATCTCATCACCACATCTCATCACCACATCTCATCATCACACCTCATCACCACATCTCATCCCCACACCTCATCACCACATCTCATCACACCTCATCACCACATCTCATCCCCACACCTCATCACCACATCTCATAACCACATCTCATCACCACATCTCATCACCACATCTCATCACCACACCTCATCACCACACCTCATCACCACACCTCATCACCACATCTCATCACCACATCTCATCACCACACCTCATCCCCACACCTCATCCCCACACCTCATCACCACATCTCATCACCTCATCACACCTCATCACCACATCTCATCACCACATCTCATCACCACATCTCATCACCACACCTCATCCCCACACCTCATCACCACATCTCATCACCACATCTCATCACCACACCTCATCACCACACCTCATCACCACATCTCATCACCACACCTCATCCCCACACCTCATCCCCACACCTCATCACCACATCTCATCACCTCATCACACCTCATCACCACACCTCATCCCCACACCTCATCACCACACCTCATCACCACATCTCATCACCACATCTCATCACCACACCTCATCCCCACATCTCATCACCACATCTCATCACCACATCTCATCCCCACACCTCATCACCACATCTCATCACATCTCATCACACCTCATCACCACACCTCATCCCCACACCTCATCACCACACCTCATCACATCTCATCACCACACCTCATCACCACATCTCATCCCCACATCTCATCCCCACATCTCATCACACCTCATCACCACACCTCATCACCACACCTCATCCCCACACCTCATCACATCTCATCACCACACCTCATCACCACACCTCATCACCACATCTCATCCCACATCTCATCCCCACATCTCATCACCACATCTCATCCCCACACCTCATCACCACACCTCATCCCCACACCTCATCACATCTCATCACCACATCTCATCCCCACACCTCATCCTCACACCTCATCCTCATCACCACATCTCATCACCACATCTCATCCCCACACCTCATCCTCACACCTCATCCCCACACCTCATCACATCTCATCACCACATCTCATCACCACACCTCATCCTCATCACCACATCTCATCACCACATCTCATCCCCACACCTCATCCTCACACCTCATCCCCACACCTCATCACATCTCATCACCACATCTCATCACCACATCTCATCACCACACCTCATCCTCACACCTCATCCTCATCACCACATCTCATCACACCTCATCCCCACACCTCATCACCACACCTCACCTCATCACCACACCTCATCACCACATCTCATCACCACACCTCATCACCACACCTCATCACCACACCTCATCCTCACACCTCATCCTCATCACCACATCTCATCACCACACCTCATCACCACACCTCATCCCCACACCTCATCACCACATCTCATCACCACACCTCATCACCACACCTCATCCTCACACCTCATCCTCATCACCACATCTCATCACCACATCTCATCACCACATCTCATCCCCACACCTCATCCTCACACCTCATCCCCACACCTCATCACATCTCATCACCACATCTCATCACCACACCTCATCCTCACACCTCATCCTCATCACCACATCTCATCACCACATCTCATCACCACATCTCATCACCACACCTCATCACCACACCTCATCCCCACACCTCATCACCACACCTCACCTCATCACCACATCTCATCACCACACCTCATCACCACACCTCATCCCCACACCTCATCCCCACACCTCATCCCCACACCTCATCACCACACCTCATCACCACACCTCACCACACCTCATCCCCACACCTCATCATCACACCTCATCACACCTCATCATCACATCTCATCACCACACCTCATCCCCACACCTCATCCCCACACCTCATCACCACACCTCACCACACCTCATCATCACACCTCATCACCACACCTCATCACCACACCTCATCACCACACCTCATCATCACACCTCATCACCACACCTCATCACCACATCTCACCACACCTCATCCCCACACCTCATCACCACACCTCATCACCACACCTCATCATCACACCTCATCATCACATCTCATCACCACACCTCATCACCACACCTCATCCCCACACCTCATCACCACATCTCATCACCACATCTCATCACCACATCTCATCACCACACCTCATCACCACATCTCATCACCACACCTCATCACCACACCTCATCCCCACACCTCATCACCACATCTCATCACATCTCATCACTCACCACACCTCATCACCACATCTCATCACCACATCTCATCACCACACCTCATCCCCACATCTCATCCCCACATCTCATCACCACATCTCATCCCCACACCTCATCCTCACACCTCATCCTCATCACCACATCTCATCACCACATCTCATCACCACATCTCATCCCCACACCTCATCCTCACACCTCATCCCCACACCTCATCACATCTCATCACCACATCTCATCACCACATCTCATCACCACACCTCATCCTCACACCTCATCCTCATCACCACATCTCATCACATCTCATCACCACATCTCATCACCACACCTCATCACCACACCTCATCCCCACACCTCATCCCCACACCTCATCCCCACACCTCATCACCACATCTCATCACCACACCTCATCACCACACCTCATCACCACATCTCATCACCACACCTCATCCCCACACCTCATCCCCACACCTCATCACCACATCTCATCACATCTCATCACCTCATCACACCTCATCACCACACCTCATCCCCACACCTCATCACCACACCTCATCACCACATCTCATCACCACATCTCATCACCACACCTCATCCCCACATCTCATCACCACATCTCATCCCCTCACCACATCTCATCACATCTCATCACACCTCATCACCACACCTCATCCCCACACCTCATCACCACACCTCATCACATCTCATCACCACACCTCATCACCACATCTCATCCCCACATCTCATCCCCACATCTCATCACACCTCATCACCACACCTCATCACCACACCTCATCCCCACACCTCATCACACCTCATCACCACACCTCATCACCACATCTCATCCCCACATCTCATCACCACATCTCATCACCACATCTCATCCCCACACCTCATCCCCACACCTCATCACCACACCTCATCCCCACACCTCATCACATCTCATCACCACATCTCATCACCACATCTCATCCCCACACCTCATCCTCACACCTCATCCTCATCACCACATCTCATCACATCTCATCACCACATCTCATCACCACATCTCATCACCACACCTCATCACCACACCTCATCCCCACACCTCATCACCACACCTCACCTCATCACCACACCTCATCACCACACCTCATCACCACACCTCATCCTCACACCTCATCCTCATCACCACATCTCATCACCACACCTCATCACCACACCTCATCCCCACACCTCATCACCACACCTCATCACCACACCTCATCACCACATCTCATCACCACACCTCATCACCACATCTCATCCCCACACCTCATCCTCACACCTCATCCTCATCACCACATCTCATCACCACATCTCATCACCACATCTCATCCCCACACCTCATCCTCACACCTCATCCCCACACCTCATCACATCTCATCACCACATCTCATCACCACACCTCATCCTCACACCTCATCCTCATCACCACATCTCATCACATCTCATCACCACATCTCATCACCACATCTCATCACCACACCTCATCACCACACCTCATCCCCACACCTCATCACCACACCTCATCACCACACCTCATCACCACACCTCATCACCACACCTCATCACCACATCTCATCACCACACCTCATCACCACACCTCATCCCCACACCTCATCACCACACCTCATCACCACACCTCACCACACCTCATCCCCACACCTCATCATCACACCTCATCACACCTCATCATCACATCTCATCACCACACCTCATCACCACACCTCATCCCCACACCTCATCCCCACACCTCATCACCACACCTCATCATCACACCTCATCACCACACCTCATCACCACACCTCATCATCACACCTCATCACCACATCTCACCACACCTCATCCCCACACCTCATCACCACACCTCATCATCACATCTCATCACCACACCTCATCACCACACCTCATCCCCACACCTCATCACCACATCTCATCACCACATCTCATCACCACACCTCATCACCACATCTCATCACCACACCTCATCCCCACACCTCATCCCCACACCTCATCACCACATCTCATCACATCTCATCACCTCATCACACCTCATCACCACACCTCATCCCCACACCTCATCACCACACCTCATCCCCACACCTCATCACCACACCTCACCTCATCACCACACCTCATCCCCACACCTCATCCCCACACCTCATCCCCACACCTCATCACCACACCTCACCACACCTCATCCCCACACCTCATCATCACACCTCATCACACCTCATCATCACATCTCATCACCACACCTCATCCCCACACCTCATCCCCACACCTCATCACCACACCTCATCACCACACCTCATCACCACACCTCATCACCACACCTCATCACCACACCTCATCATCACACCTCATCACCACACCTCATCACCACATCTCACCACACCTCATCCCCACACCTCATCACCACACCTCATCACCACACCTCATCATCACACCTCATCATCACATCTCATCACCACACCTCATCCCCACACCTCATCACCACATCTCATCACCACATCTCATCACCACATCTCATCACCACATCTCATCACCACACCTCATCCCCACACCTCATCACCACACCTCATCACCACATCTCATCACCACATCTCATCACCACACCTCATCACCACACCTCATCCCCACACCTCATCACCACATCTCATCACATCTCATCACCTCATCACACCTCATCCCCACACCTCATCACCACATCTCATCCCCACACCTCATCACCACACCTCATCACCACACCTCATCACCACATCTCATCACCACATCTCATCACCACACCTCATCCCCACACCTCATCCCCACACCTCATCACCACATCTCATCACATCTCATCACCTCATCACACCTCATCCCCACACCTCATCACCACACCTCATCACCACATCTCATCACCACATCTCATCACCTCATCACACCTCATCCCCACACCTCATCCCCACATCTCATCCCCACATCTCATCACCACATCTCATCCCCACACCTCATCCTCACACCTCATCCCCACACCTCATCACCACATCTCATCACATCTCATCACCTCATCACACCTCATCCCCACACCTCATCCCCACACCTCATCACCACATCTCATCACATCTCATCACCTCATCACACCTCATCCCCACACCTCATCACCACACCTCATCACCACATCTCATCACCACATCTCATCACCTCATCACACCTCATCCCCACACCTCATCCCCACATCTCATCCCCACATCTCATCACCACATCTCATCCCCACACCTCATCCTCACACCTCATCCTCATCACCACATCTCATCACCACATCTCATCCCCACACCTCATCCTCACACCTCATCCCCACACCTCATCACATCTCATCACCACATCTCATCACCACATCTCATCACCACACCTCATCCTCACACCTCATCCTCATCACCACATCTCATCACCACATCTCATCACCACATCTCATCACCACACCTCATCCTCACACCTCATCCTCATCACCACATCTCATCACACCTCATCCCCACACCTCACCTCATCACCACACCTCATCACCACACCTCATCACCACATCTCATCACCACATCTCATCCCCACACCTCATCACCACACCTCATCCCCACACCTCATCACCACACCTCATCATCACACCTCATCACCACATCTCACCACACCTCATCCCCACACCTCATCCCCACACCTCATCATCACACCTCATCCCCACACCTCATCACCACATCTCATCCCCACACCTCATCACCACACCTCATCACCACACCTCATCACCACACCTCACCACACCTCATCACCACACCTCATCACCACACCTCACCACACCTCATCACCACACCTCATCATCACACCTCATCACCACACCTCATCACCACATCTCACCACACCTCATCCCCACACCTCATCACCACACCTCATCATCACACCTCATTATCACACCTCATTATCACATCTCATCACCACACCTCATCACCACACCTCATCACCACACCTCATCATCACACCTCATCACCACACCTCATCACCACACCTCATCATCACACCTCATCACATCTCACCACATCTCATCACCACACCTCATCATCACACCTCATCCCCACACCTCATCATCACCACATCTCATCACACCTCATCACCACACCTCATCACCACACCTCATCATCACACCTCATCACATCTCATCACCACACCTCATGAATGTAGTTCATTGATCTGAGTGATGATTGATCAAAACAACTATGACCAGATCTCAAATGAATTCCTTTGTTTTAGGTCACTTGTTTGTTGATGGCGGCTGGATGCAGTATTGTGTGTATGTGCGTAGTGTTCAGATGTGAACGTCATCAGAGTAAAAAACGCAGCATGGGTTCATTTCCTCGGTTCTTCTGCATTCCTTTTGTCAGATTTCACAGTAAAACACTTGAATTGTCTCCTTCAGTATAAAAGTTAAAGTCTAATCGCTACTGTTTCCTAGATCTAGATTCAGATGCACAGAGACAAACGCACTGATCTCGGGTCAGTGAACAGTGAGTCAGCTTGAGTCCACACAGACTGAAACTGTTATCGAGTCAGTTTTACAGGACTGTGAAATACAGAAACTCAAAGCTTGTCAAGATTTACGCTACAAACTGGTGATTTATTTTGTTGATCATCTCAAAGACAAATCAAAAATCATTGATTTAGATTGTGAACATTGATCGTTCAGTCAAATTTGTGAAGTTTTAAACTGGTGAATTCAGACTTTGATGTTTGAACTGGGTCTTCAGTTCATTAAAAGACCAAATGTTTATCAGTTTTGTGACTCAAGATCTCAAAAACAAGGGAAGCGTCAACTTCACAATAGACGTTATCGTTGGTTTTAAAAGCGACGGATTTACTGAGTAAACAAGTTGGAGCCTGGAAGTCGCTGAAGGTAAGAAACTTTCTCAACTTGTTTTCCAGATGAACTTGTTCTTTCTCTGAATGTTTCTGTGTGAGTGAATCCTGACTGTTCATCACCCGCCATGTTGACTTTCCTTCATCTTTGTTTTCTAGCAGAACTCAGCAGCGCCACCATCTATGTCGCAGAGAGCGTCCCCTAATAAGACACCTGTCAGCGCCCCACCTGCGACCCCTCCCCCGGAGCCGTTTGAATACTATGACGCTGGAAACCACTGGTGCAAAAACTGTAACGTCACTTCTGGTTCCATGTTTGATTTTTTCACGCACTTGCAAAGCAAAAACGCATCGAAAGGTTTGTAAAGCGCGTAAGCATAAGACACGTTATCTCACTTTGTAAGACGGATCACATTAATTCATTTAATTTTACCAGGACTGGACATTTTGATTTTATTCTTTACATTTCCTTTTCTTTCCACAGACTCTTGACCCGTACGACCGGCCCTGGGCCTCCACATCCACCAAAATCACCAAGAACACGCCACAGGAGGAGAAACAGACTAAACCCGCCAAAGGTACTTGTACCGCTCACCGTTGTTTCTCTTCAACACCATGGTAATGCTGCTGTTTCTGCAATGATGCTGGTGTGCGAGCCACTGAATGTTGTTAGTCATCTTCTGCTTCCAGGTGGAGCTCAGTGTGGATCTGTTAATGAAAACATGGAACCAGATGAGACGTCTGTCCTCACCTGTCATTAGTATCATGTGTCTCCATCAGATGAAGGCAGGAAATGTTTTTGACTGCTCATCAGTGTTCATATGTTTGCTGTCACTGAGCAGCTGAAACACATTTCCTACAGTTATTCCTCCAAAATAAAACGTCTCCACTCTTTATCATCAATTACTTCAATATTTCACAGTCAGATGTCAGCGCACTAACCCTCTCCTGTCCTGACAGGTTTCGAAAAAAGACATCGACCAGGTAAACATGATTGACACTTTATTTTGTTTACTGTCTGTGGGTTCAGTCTGTGGTTTGTGTGTTTTGCTGCAGGTTCGGAGTTCCTGCAGCCCGTCAGAGGATTCTTCTGCCTACTGTGTAAAGAGTTTTATGGAGACGCCATCTGTGCAGAGGAGCATGTCACCACGCATGCTCACAACGAGAAATACAAGGTATGTAAATGTTTAGCCTCTTTCCCCGTACGACGAGAGTTAGATTAAACTTAAGAATTAGAATTGTCCATGTGCTGTGTAAAATTGGTAAATCGTACAACGCCACTGATGAGTTGGAGTGTTAATGTTCCAGTACAGTCCGATGAAAACATAACTTGAATATTTAAAAATTCAAGTTTACGTGCAGTTGAGGACGATGGCTTTGTCCATCGAACCATCTTAAAGGGATAGTTCACAGAGAAATGAAACTTCCCTCATCTCCTCACCACTATGATGGAGGGGGGGGTGAAGTGTTTTAGTCCACAAAACACTTCTGGAGTCTCAGTTGTAAAAAGTGTTGCAGCAGAATCCAAAACAATTGAAGTAACTGGTGACTGATTCTTCAAACGTATAAAGACAACAGAATAAAAACATAACATGCCACCATATCTGCTCCTGTGATGTCACCAAGTGTCTGCCAGCCTTGACATCTATATATAACTTGAAACAAGGTCATTTACACCAAGTTTTAAGCCTAAATGTCTCTGATATCTTCCTACCAGGTGTGTTCTAGGAACCTCGGGCACACCATTGTGTGGCTACGTCCACTAGCTTTGCTACTTCCGGTAGAGGATATTTAGGCTTAAAACGTCAAATTTGAATGTCAGGGCTTGCAGATACGGAGGCATGTTATGTTTTTATTCTGTTTTATTACGTTTGAAGAATCAGTTACCATTGACTTCAGTTGTATTGGATTCTGCTGCAACACTGTTGACCCCCGAAACTCCAGAAGTGTTTTATGGACTCAAACACTTCACCCCCCTCCATCATAGTGGTGAGTAGATAATAAGTGAATTTTGGTTTTTTTTTCGGTGAACTATCCCTTTAAACACACTGTTGGTTGCGATCTGTGACCTCACCACTAGATGTCACTAAATCGTACACAAGAGTAATAACTCATCCCGATCAAATCATTTTTAGAAGTTAAAAGAACTCGGCTGTGTTTGTTTTTGTTGTTTTTACATTATCTTCACTATCTCTTAATTTTCTATCTTGATGCCTCGTTCACCAGAAACAAATGTATGAGAATCCGCTGTACGAACAGAGAAGGAACCTGGATCGACAGGCGGGACTGGCCTTAGACACAAGTGGAAAGAAACGCAAGCATGACGACGACGAGAAAAGCGGCAAAGACAAGGAGGAAAAGGCCAAACACAAAAAGAGAAGATAAGACAAAGAGAAAAAGAAGGAAGATGACAATGCTGCTCTGAAGGAAGAAACATCTATATTCAAAAAGGAGGATGAGGAGGAGAGACTGAAAGACAACAAGACAGGGGAGGATTTTAAAAGTACCAAGAATCTGGAAGAGGAGCGATCTTCTTACAGTAAGAAAGATGAGGACGAAAACTATAAATGCAACAAAAGGGATGATAAATACCGCTACAACGAAGAGGAGAGGGGTGACCGACACAGAAACAGCAGAGCAGAAGAGCATCGTTACCGGCATCGCAATGACAATGATGAGAGATACGATGACCGCCCAAAATATGGTCCAAGAGATGATGAAGAAAAGTATAAATACAGTAAATATCCTCCAGACTCAAGATCCAAATGTGACAGAGAACGAGATGAAGGGAACCCCAAGACTCGGAGAGAAGCATTTAAAAAGCCTGAGCTTGGAAAACCAGCAGGGAAACCAGAGGTCACCAAACCTGAACCTCCACCAAAGCCCTATGACCCGCCCAAAATCTTTTGTGGTCCCAGTCCGGCCATGAGGGCCAAGCTCCGCAAACAGAGCCTGGAGGCTGGCAAGCCCACCCCTGCAGTCACAGCCCCGACATTTGGAAAGTTCACTTGGAAGAAGAAGGAGAACACGCTGACAAAGGTGGCTGAGAAAATCGCTGCTGAGTTCATCAAGGAAGATGAAGCGGCTGCGAGCCTACAGCTCGTCTCCGTGGAGGATTCTTTTGCTAAATCTGTGGCTGTTGCTAAAGAGATTGCAGAGAAGCTTGGGGGTAACCAACCAATGCCTCCTCCTTGGGTGTCCAATGGAGCCAACCGGGGAAGAATCCGGCCCAACCTCCCAGCCCCTGCTGCAGTCTTGAGGAAAACGACCATGATGGGTAAACCTGCACCTCTGAATACCTTTCTCTCAATCAGACCCCAAAACACAACTTCACAAGGACCTCCTCTAAAAGACCTGCCGCTGTTCTCTGATGGTCTCTCAAAAGCTCTAAGTGCTCAAAACGCACTGCTGGAAGGTAAATCTCCACCTAAACTGTTAGAAGCTAGACTTCCATTGCCAGTGTCCAGACAATCCCCAATTGAGGTTAAACCTGCACCACCAGTTTCTGAACCATTGTCAACTGAGGCTAAGCCCACACCGAGTGAGACTAAGGCCACACCCACTCCGTCAGGCCACACTCACTCCGGCCAAGGCCACACCCACTCAGGCCAAGGCCACACCCCACTCGGGCTAAGCACACACCCACTCAGGCCAGGTCCACAGAATCAGAGGGTAGACCTCAGTCATCTGTGGCTACTCCTGCTTCCTCTGAGGCCAAACCTCCACAATCAATGGTGGTAAAGATAGTCTCTGATGTTGCAGCTCCTGGTGTCCCAGAGAACGAGCAGACTCGTACTGTGTTCGTCAAGCCTCCACCTTTTATGAACATGACTGACAGATTTCCGAAGTCTGAGAAACTTAAGAGTAACCTGGCTGCAGCCAAAGCCAGGGAATTATTTGGCATCTTCTACAGTGGCATCAGCCAATCGGGTCCTTCTTCCATCACCAAATCAGACTCCAGAGCTGACAAGAGTAGCACCAATGAAAGTCTACTTCCAGCCCCGCAAGCACTAAATCTACAACCTCCGGCCCAAACCCAGTTCCAACCTACAACTGACGTCCAAACATCGCCACAACCAGACTCAACCAGTTCCTCACCAAGTTCACAATCCCAGATTAAATCTGAAATTCAGATTGCTTCAGTTTGGTCCTTGAACTCTGGCCCTGCTCCAACACCAGAGGAGGCTCTATCTGAAACACCTTCAGCAACAACTCAACCAAAACTGACTCCTTCAGCTCAGATAGAGACTCCGAGTGTAACCCAAATCGAGTTCCAAATTCCCCTACAAACTGAAACTGCTGAGCCAGATTCAACACCTCAAACTCTGCTCAAATCAGATCAGGACTCCCAGTCTCATACAGAGACAAATCCTGATGCCACTCCAGAACCTGAACCCAAACCAAGTCCCAAAACAAGAGGCAAGAAAACTCCCCCTGCCTCCTGCCCTGTCAGACAAACTCGATCCCAAACCAGATACCAGACTCGGCGGCAGCAGCAACAGCGGGGCCAGTTTGAGCTACAATCAGAGATAGCTTCAGGGAACTCTGAATCAGCAGTTTCAGACCCAAAAAGCCTGGACACATCAGACCCAGACACTGGGTCTCAGTCAGAGGAGGGGAACCCCAGTGAGGGAGACCCTCAAGTGACGGAGATCACCACTGAAACACTCGGCCTCCCCTCTGACATGACCTCCCTGGACTTTGAGTACGATTTTAACTTTGAGTAGAGTTAACTGGACCTAATGTAATCTATGGGGGGAGAGGGGTCATGGACAGTTTATCTGTGATTCACAATTTATTAAAGTTCTGCTGCATGTGAGAATTACGACTCTTAAAACACTTCATCTGTTGGACCAGTTGGCGTCTTCTCTAGAGTCACATGACTCAGGTTTCACCTGAGGATCCAGAACAATCTTGTCTCAGGTGTTTGAGCCTTGAGTGAACAACTTGCTGCTGCTCTGTTTTCCACCAGTTTATTGATCCTGTGAACAAGTGTGTTCTTACATCGTAAAACACCCGGTCAATTGTCATTTTTACTTTTTTCTCATATAGAAAATGTTGTTTGAACAAAACAAGGAATTTAATTCTACTCTTGATTCCTTTCTGAGGTTTATTAATTAATGAAGATAGTAATTAAAATGTAATAAATTGGGAATTTGTTTTCTTTCATTTCTTTATTCAGGTCAGTTTATTTTAATTGTCTTGAATCATTGGAACCAAGCATTTTCTTAGAATTAGTCAAAGTCATCGTTAGCTTGACAGACAGAGAAACTCTTCAAATGTGGTTAATGGTTGAACTATATGGCCAAAGGTGTGTGGACAGCTGCAGGTTGTTTGTTGCAGTTTCCCAAAATGAGCAGCACTTTGGTGACTGTGGAGGAAAAACTCCTTCATTTACTGGAAGAAACCAGTAAATGAAACCAGACTCAATGGGGGGGGGTCTGCCTCAACCAGTTGGGGTGAGCAGGTAAAAATAGGGAGGAGAGATGGGTGGAAAAGAGGGGAGAGAAGAGAGAGAGAGATGAGGGGGAGGATATATGATTTGTTCTTGTTAATTACAGGACACAGGTTAGTTCATAGACAGATTTATGTTGACTGTGTTTGATTCTGTAAACATGTGGAACCTGAAAGTTTGTGAACCAGCCTTGGTTCTAAAAACCATGTTCAGCTGCAGTGCCCTGCTGTCCACATACTTTTGGTCATTTCGTATATACCAGGCTCCTCAGACATCACCCGACAAGAGTTTCTAAAGTGTGGGATTGTTCCTTTAAAGATCGCAGCGCTATCACGTTCTCCTTATGCTCCTGAAGGTTATGTCCTGTAGATCCTCCTCCTCCTGCAGGTGATGTCCTGTAGCCCCTCCTCCTCTTGCAGGTAATGTCCTGTAGCTCCTCCTCCTGTATACTCATTGTCTTCTGTTAAGTTGCTCGACGACGAAGATGTCACGGACCAATTAGAGCAGCCGTAGTAGTCACATGTACTCTGTCGTGTTGGAAGCCCTGATCTGACGTTGTGTTAGAATAGGAAAAAAACTGCTTGTCTTGTAAAACCTGTTGCTTTAAATAAAGTTTTATTAAAAGTTAGTGAAAACAGGAAGAGGCTCTGTGTGATTTTTGTTCAGAAGTGAGTCTTTGATCAAATGATCAATGTATATTTAATCAAACAAAACCATTTCAGAGTTCGTCTATTCTCAGTTTTATTTAAAAGTATGAAAGAAAAGAAACATGAAGGAAAATTGCACCCGACATCTTCATCAGCTGGAACCGAAGGTAAAAATAATGGTTTTATGAGGAGGTGAACAAATCAAATGCACCTTTACGTTGATTTTAAAAAACAAAAACCCAACAACATATATAACAGGTCGGATTTTTTTAAAGTGATTCAATGAGGAAAAGTTGCAGAATGAACCTTTAAATATAAAAAAGTAAATGTTTATACAGACGAAGATCTTTTTGAATTCTGTAAATGATGAGGAAAGGAGCTTCAATGCTTCCTATTTTATTATAACTGCCTACAGCATAGTACATTTTGTGTGGATCCTCTTTTATAAATAAAGTATTTGAAGAAAATGCAGAGTGTAAGTGGAGTCTGATTGTCTCTGCATAGTGGTTATCCTTTCCTAATTCCTTTCCTAACTCCTTACAGCTTCTCCTTCACCTCTTGATGCATTCTATCAGGATCAAGGAATAGTGGTTAGGAAAGAGAGAATTTGGACTTTCCAAACGCAATTGTGTATCAGTGACTATAAAGACATGTCATGAACTTTGACGTGAAAGTTTTTGATTCTTTGGTTCAGTCATATGACTTCATAGCTTTAGTCAGTTTGATGGTTCTGTGTGTGTGTGTGTGTGTGTGTGTGTTCACAGCTTGTGTGGATTGGACTAAGTGGACGAAGTGGACGAGTCTCCTGTAGGTAAGACTCTACATCGGTTAGGATGGAGACATGTCAGCTTCTCGTCTTTGTTCTCCATCTCTTAGTTTAATCCAGATTTACAGAAACTGAATCATATGTTTCATTTATTTCAAAATTTATTTATTTTTCTGTTTTCATTTAGTTTCAGTGCAGCTGGAAACAAAAGTGTTTACACTTCTCAAAAAAATGAAGGGAACTTTAATGTTCACAGTGTAAAGTTCAACTTCAGAGATCAAAGTGTCCATTAGAAGAACCAGTGGTTGTGAACCAGTTTCTCTGCTTTGGTGCAAATCAAAGTAACAACAGGTGAAATGGAGGCAGAAGCAAGACGAGCCCCAAACAGGGAATGTCTTTAATGTGGTGTCCACAGACAGCTGCTCTCTGCTGATCCTTCCTGACTCCTTCTACTTCTGGGTCCTGCTCCTCCTCACTGCTGGCAGCATGAGGAGCTACCTGCAGCTCCATCAGGCTGCACAGGTAGTCCAGCTCCTCCAGGAGGACACATCCATACCTGTGGTCACAAGAAGGTTTTTGTCTCTCAGCACAGTCTCCAGAGCCTGGAGGAGACACCAGGAGAGCTGGACAGTAGAAGAGCATCAACCCAGCAGCAGGTATCTGCTCCTTTTGTGGAGGAGGAACAGGAGGAGCACTGCTCTACAAAATGACCTCCAGCAGACTCCTGGTGTGTTTCTGACCAAACTGTCAGAAACAGACGTCGAGTCATTGTCATGATGTTTAAATGCAGCCTCATAAACTGTGGAATCAAACCAACTCGAAGTGACTTCCTGTGCTGATCAGGTCCTGAGAACTAGTGATGAGTGTGTATTAGTTCCAGTGAAGCCGAGTGGAGGAGGACACAGAAACTCCAGCTCGGTACAAACCAGCTTCTGCTCTGATCCTGAAGCAGCTGAGACCAGAGGAACTCTGTGTTTCACTGTTTCCACTGGCAGAGAGAAGAGGAGAAGTGCTCAGTGCATGATGGGAGTTCTCTCTCAGTCTAGACCTATAGCAGCAGAACTAAGGGAAGGTTCAGGACCTGATCCAGAACTATAGGCTTTATCAAAGAGGAACGTTTTAGGTTTAACCTTAAATGTAGAGATGGTGTCTGACTCTAGAACCCAGAGTGGGAGCTGGTTCCACAGGACGAGGAGCCTGGTAGTTGAAGGTTTCTACCTCTGTTTCTACTCTTACTGACTCTAGAACCCAGTGTGGGAGCTGGTTCCACAGGAGAGGAGCCTGGTAGTTGAAGGTTCTACCTCCTGTTCCACTCTTACTGACTCTAGAACCCAGTGTGGGAGCTGGTTCCACAGGAGAGGAGCCTGGTAGCTGAAGGTTCTACCTCCTGTTCCACTCTTACTGACTCTAGAACCCAGTGTGGGAGCTGGTTCCACAGGAGAGGAGCCTGGTAGCAGAAGGTTCTACCTCTTGTTCAACTCTTACTGACTCTAGAACCCAGTGTGGGAGCTGGTTCCACAGGAGAGGAGCCTGGTAGCTGAAGGTTCTACCTCCTGTTCAACTCTTACTGACTCTAGAACCCAGAGTGGGAGCTGGTTCCACAGGAGAGGAGCCTGCAGCTGAAGGTTCTACCTCCTGTTCTGCTCTTACAGACTCTAGAACCCAGAGTGGGAGCTGGTTCCACAGGAGAGGAGCCTGGTAGCAGAAGGTTATACCTCTTGTTCTACTCTTACTGACTCTAGAACCCAGTGTGGGAGCTGGTTCCACAGGAGAGGAGCCTGCAGCTGAAGGTTCTACCTCCTGTTCTACTCTTACAGACTCTAGAACCCAGTGTGGGAGCTGGTTCCACAGGAGAGGAGCCTGCAGCTGAAGGTTCTACCTCCTGTTCTACTCTTACAGACTCTAGAACCCAGTGTGGGAGCTGGTTCCACAGGAGAGGAGCCTGCAGCTGAAGGTTCTACCTCCTGTTCTACTCTTACAGACTCTAGAACCAGAGTGGGAGCTGGTTCCACAGGAGAGGAGCCTGGTAGCTGAAGGTTCTACCTCCTGTTCTACTCTTACAGACTCTAGAACCCAGTGTGGGAGCTGGTTCCACAGGAGAGGAGCCTGCAGCTGAAGGTTCTACCTCCTGTTCTACTCTTACAGACTCTAGAACCCAGAGTGGAGCTGGTTCCACAGGAGAGGAGCCTGCAGCTGAAGGTTCTACCTCCTGTTCTACTCTTACAGACTCTAGAACCCAGTGTGGGAGCTGGTTCCACAGGAGAGGAGCTGCAGCTGAAGGTTCTACCTCCTGTTCTACTCTTACAGACTCTAGAACCCAGAGTGGGAGCTGGTTTCCACAGGAGAGGAGCCTGGTAGCTGAAGGTTTCTACCTCCTGTTCTACTCTTACAGACTCTAGAACCCAGTGTGGGAGCTGGTTCCACAGGAGAGGAGCCTGCAGCTGAAGGTTCTACCTCCTGTTCTACTCTTACAGACTCTAGAACCCAGTGTGGGAGCTGGTTCCACAGGAGAGGAGCCTGGGAGCTGAAGGTTCTACCTCCTGTTCTACTCTTACTGACTCTAGAAACCCAGAGTGGAGCTGGTTCCACAGGAGAGGAGCCTGCAGCTGAAGGTTCTACCTCCTGTTCTGCTCTTAAAGATTCTTGGAACCACATGATGCCATTGACTGACCCTTAAGTTTCCATTGGTCGTTGTTACGTCATTTTGTTCTCAACTAATTACACAATGTTCGTCAGTAAAGATTTTATACTCGAATCATTCATTAACACCTGATGTGTGATTGAAGTTCTCCCTTCATTTGTTTGAGTTTAAACAGTGGTAATAAAACTACTGACAACACATCATGGTTCACATCTTATTGGAATTTCACTGTGACATCACCAGGATTTATCAGTTGTATAAAATGAACTTGAATCAAACAGACTGATGCCTGTTGTGATGTTTTATGTCTGAACTCATGTTGCCAGTAAGTTGTCTCTGAGGGATAAGAACTATTTCTGATGCTGAACATGTGTTGTCCACCAGGTGGCGCTTTAGTGATTAATCAGCTGAGTTATTAGGTGTGGTTGAGTTAATGCACCTTAGCTAACGAATGTTATCATGGTTTATGAGAACCTGGACCACAGTAGACACATGAAGGACCAGAGACATCCCAGAGGGTGAGACAGGTAGAGGTGAGATGAAATCTTCCTGTCTCACCTGAACAAAATGTGAGTTAAAGTGTTTCTAATCTACAGATGCTTCCTTTAATAAACTAAAGAGCTTCTTACTGATGTGTTGGAGCTTTAGCAGCTCTTGGTTTTATCAGTTTACATGTCGAACCCGGCTTACCATTAACTCTAACACTCACTCTTACACTCACTCTCACACTCACTCTTACACTCACTCTCACACTCACTCTTACACTCACTCTCACACTCACTCTCACACTAACTCTCACACGCTCTCACTAACTCTTACACTCACTCACTCTTACACTCACACTCACACTCACTCTTCCACCCACACTCACTCTCACTCTTCCACCCACACTCACTCTCACTCTTACTCTTACACCCACACTCACTCACTCACACTCTCACTCTTACACCCACACTCACTCTTACACTCACACTCACTCTCACTCTTACACTCACACTCACTCTCACTCTTACACTCACACTTACTCTTACACCCACACTCACTCATACACTCACTCACTCACACTCTCACTCTTACACCCACACTCACTCTTACACTCACACTCACTCTCACTCTTACACTCACACTCACTCTCACTCTTACACTCACACTCACTCTCACTCTTACACTCACACTTACTCTTACACCCACACTCACTCACACTCTCACTCTTACACCCACACTCACTCTTACACTCACACTCACTCTCACACCCACACTCACTCTCACTCTTACACCCACTCTCACTCATACACTCACTCTCACACCCACACTCACTCTCACTCATACACTCACACTCACTCGCACTCTCACTCTTACTCTTACACTCACACACCAACACTCACTCTCACTCTTACACTCACACTCACTCTCACTCTCACTCTTACACCAACACTCACTCTCACTCTTACACTCACTCTCACACTCACTCTTACACTCACTCACACTCTTACACTCACTCTCACTCTTACACCCACTCTCCCCCCTTACACTCACACTCACTCTCACTCACACACCCACACTCACTTTCACTCTTACACTCACTCATACACTCACTCTCACTCTTACACCAACACTCACTCTTACACTCACTCTCACTCTTACACTCACTTTTACTCTTACACTCACTCTCACTCTTACACTTACACTCACTCTCACTCTTACACTCACTCTCACTCTTACACTTACACTCACTCTCACTCTTACACTCACTCTTACACTTACACTCACTCTCACTCTTACACTCACTCTCACTCTTACACTCACTCTCACTCTTACACCCACACTCACTCTCACTCTTACACTCACACTCTCACTCTTACACTCACACTCACTCTTCCACCCACACTCACTCTCACTCACACTCTCACTCTTCCACCCACACTCACTCTCACTCTTACTCTTACACCCACACTCACTCACACACTCACTCTTACACTCACACTCACTCTTACACCCACACTCACTCACACTCTCACACTCACTCTTACACTCTCACTCCCACACTCACTCTTACACTCACACTCACACACCCACTCTCACACCCACACTCACTCTCACTCTTACACCCACTCTCACTCTCACACCCACACTCACTCTTACTCTCACTCTCACACTCACTCGCACTCTCACTCTTACTCTTACACTCACTCACACACCAACACTCACTCTCACTCTTACACTCACACTCACTCTTACACTCACACTCACTCTTACACTCACTCTCACTCTCACTCTTACACCAACACTCACTCTCACTCTTACACTCACTCTCACACTCACTCTTACACTCACTCACACTCACACTCTTACACTCACTCTTACACTCACACTCTCACTCTCACACCCACACTCACTCTCACTCTTACACTCACTCTCTCTCACTTTCACACTCACTCTCACACCAACACTCACTCTCACTCTCACACCCACACTCACTCTTACTCTCACTCTTACACTCACTCACACTCACACTCTTACACTCACTCTTACACTCACACTCTCACACCCACACTCACTCTCACTCTTACACTCACTCTCTCTCACTTTCACACTCACTCTCACACCAACACTCACTCTTACACTCACACTCACTCTTACACTCACTCTCACGCTTACACCAACTCTCACTCTTACACTCACTCTCACTCTTACACTCACTCTCACTCTTACACTCACTCTCACTCTTACACTCACTCTCACTCTTACACTCACACTCACTCTCACTCATACTCTCACTCTTACACTCACTCTTACACTCACTCTCACTCTTACACCAACACTCACTCTTACACTCACTCTCACTCTCACACTCACTCATACACTCACTCTCACTCTTACACTCACTCATACACTCACTCTCACTCTTACACTCACTCATACACTCACTCTCACTCTTACACCAACACTCACTCTCTCACTCACACTCTTACACTCTCACTCTTACACTCACTCTCACACTCACTCTTACACTCACTCACACTCTTACACTCACTCTCACTCTTACACCCACTCTCCCCCTTACACTCACACTCACTCTCACTCACACACCCACACTCACTTTCACTCTTACACTCACTCATACACTCACTCTCACTCTTACACCAACACTCACTCTTACACTCACTCTCACTCTTACACTCACTTTTACTCTTACACTCACTCTTACACTTACACTCACTCTCACTCTTACACTCACTCTCACTCTTACACTTACACTCACTCTCACTCTTACACTCACTCTTACACTTACACTCACTCTCACTCTTACACTCACTCTCACTCTTACACTCACTCTCACTCTTACACCCACACTCACTCTCACTCTTACACTCACACTCTCACTCTTACACTCACACTCACTCTTCCACCCACACTCACTCTCACTCACACTCTCACTCTTCCACCCACACTCACTCTCACTCTTACTCTTACACCCACACTCACTCACACACTCACTCTTACACTCACACTCACTCTTACACCCACACTCACTCACACTCTCACACTCACTCTTACACTCTCACTCCCACACTCACTCTTACACTCACACTCACACACCCACTCTCACACCCACACTCACTCTCACTCTTACACCCACTCTCACTCTCACACCCACACTCACTCTTACTCTCACTCTCACACTCACTCGCACTCTCACTCTTACTCTTACACTCACTCACACACCAACACTCACTCTCACTCTTACACTCACACTCACTCTTACACTCACACTCACTCTTACACTCACTCTCACTCTCACTCTTACACCAACACTCACTCTCACTCTTACACTCACTCTCACACTCACTCTTACACTCACTCACACTCACACTCTTACACTCACTCTTACACTCACACTCTCACTCTCACACCCACACTCACTCTCACTCTTACACTCACTCTCTCTCACTTTCACACTCACTCTCACACCAACACTCACTCTCACTCTCACACCCACACTCACTCTTACTCTCACTCTTACACTCACTCACACTCACACTCTTACACTCACTCTTACACTCACACTCTCACACACACACTCACTCTCACTCTTACACTCACTCTCTCTCACTTTCACACTCACTCTCACACCAACACTCACTCTTACACTCACACTCACTCTTACACTCACTCTCACGCTTACACCAACTCTCACTCTTACACTCACTCTCACTCTTACACTCACTCTCACTCTTACACTCACTCTCACTCTTACACTCACTCTCACTCTTACACTCACACTCACTCTCACTCATACTCTCACTCTTACACTCACTCTTACACTCACTCTCACTCTTACACCAACACTCACTCTTACACTCACTCTCACTCTCACACTCACTCATACACTCACTCTCACTCTTACACTCACTCATACACTCACTCTCACTCTTACACTCACTCATACACTCACTCTCACTCTTACACCAACACTCACTCTCTCACTCACACTCTTACACTCTCACTCTTACACTCACTCTCACTCTTACACTCACACTCACTCTTACACTCACACTCACTCTTACACTCACTCTCACTCTTACACTCACACTCACTCTTACACTCACTCTCACTCTTACACCAACACTCACTCTCTCACTCACACTCTTACACTCTCACTCTTACACTCACTCTCACTCTCACTCTCACACTCACTCATACACTCACTCTCACTCTTACACCAACACTCACTCTCTCACTCACACTCTTACACTCTCACTCTTACACTCACTCTCACTCTTACACTCACACTCACTCTTACACTCACTCTTACTCTCACACTCACTCTTACGCTCACTCTTACATTCACTCTCACTCTTACACTCACACTCTCACTCTTACTCTTACTCTCACTCTCACTCACACTCACACTCTCTTACACTCACACTCACTCTTACACTCACACTCACTCTTACACTCACTCTCACTCTTACACTCACACTCTCACTCTTACACTCACACTCTCACTCACTCTTACACTCACTCTCACTCTTACACTCTCACTCACTCTTACACTCACACTCACTCTTACACTCACTCTCACTCTCACACAACCCTCAGTCTCCAGGTGTTTGTTGCTGGGGAAGAATGAAGCCCCGCCTCCCCCTCATCTAACCCAATCATAATAATTCCTGCATGTGATGTTATGGTCGCGAGGCAAATCCTCACCCCGGCAGCCAATCAGATGACTTGGCACCGGGACGGACGAAGGTAGCAGACACAGACCGACTGACAGCTTCTGATTCCCGGGGAAGAGCATCACGGAGCCTCCGGGAAAACACACCCTGCCGCAGATTCAAGATGCCGAACAAAACCAAGAAGGACAAGGTGAGTCTGTGGTGACGTTACCCGCTGAAACCGCAGAGATAACCGGGGACCGAGTATGTTTTACCGAGCAGCGCAGAGCTAACATGCTAAGGCCCCGCTAGCACAGGACGGCTAAGCTATCCGTTCGCTGCAGAGTTGTTAGCCGGATGAAGAGTGTGTGACTGCGGGTGTCGCCTATGAACCCGCCGCCTGATCTGGTTCAAACTCCTGCTGTTCTGGCCGGGAACTAGTTGACGATCACCCGGGCTGCTGCAGCTGGAGCCCCGGGGACGAGTCGCTGCTCGCTCCCCTCAAGCCTCAATTATTCATGGGACAGAAGAGAGGCTGTTTTCCTGTTAGCTCCAGAACCCCTCACAGCAGCAACACGTCCGAACCAGGTCCCTCAGTCAGTCAGTCCTGAACCAGGTCCCTCAGTCAGCCAGTCCTGAACCAGGTCCCTCAGTCAGTCAGTCCTGAACCAGGTCCCTCAGTCAGTCAGTCCTGAACCAGGTCCCTCAGTCAGTCAGTCAGTCCTGAACCAGGTCCCTCAGTCAGTCAGTCAGTCAGTCCTGAACCAGGTCCCTCAGTCAGTCAGTCCTGAACCAGGTCCCTCAGTCAGTCAGTCCTGAACCATGTCCCTCAGTCAGTCAGTCAGTCAGTCCTGAACCAGGTCCCTCAGTCAGTCAGTCCTGAACCAGGTCCCTCAGTCAGTCAGTCAGTCCTGAACCAGGTCCCTCAGTCAGTCAGTCCTGAACCAGGTCAGTCAGTCAGTCAGTCCTGAACCAGGTCCCTCAGTCAGTCAGTCAGTCCTGAACCAGGTCCCTCAGTCAGTCAGTCCTGAACCAGGTCCCTCAGTCAGTCAGTCAGTCCTGAACCAGGTCCCTCAGTCAGTCAGTCCTGAACCAGGTCCCTCAGTCAGTCAGTCCTGAACCAGGTCCCTCAGTCAGTCAGTCCTGAACCATGTCCCTCAGTCAGTCAGTCAGTCAGTCAGTCCTGAACCATGTCCCTCAGTCAGTCAGTTCTGAACCATGTCCCTCAGTCAGTCAGTCCTGAACCAGGTCCCTCAGTCAGTCAGTCAGTCAGTCAGTCCTGAACCAGGTCCCTCAGTCAGTCAGTCAGTCCTGAACCAGGTCCCTCAGTCAGTCAGTCAGTCAGTCCTGAACCAGGTCCCTCAGTCAATCAGTCAGTCAGTCCTGAACCAGGTCCCTCAGTCAGTCAGTCCTGAACCAGGTCCCTCAGTCAGTCAGTCAGTCCTGAACCAGGTCCCTCAGTCAGTCAGTCCTGAACCAGGTCAGTCAGTCAGTCAGTCCTGAACCAGGTCCCTCAGTCAGTCAGTCCTGAACCAGGTCCCTCAGTCAGTCAGTCCTGAACCAGGTCCCTCAGTCAGTCAGTCAGTCCTGAACCAGGTCCCTCAGTCAGTCAGTCAGTCCTGAACCAGGTCCCTCAGTCAGTCAGTCAGTCCTGAACCAGGTCCCTCAGTCAGTCAGTCCTGAACCAGGTCCCTCAGTCAGTCAGTCCTGAACCAGGTCCCTCAGTCAGTCAGTCCTGAACCAGGTCCCTCAGTCAGTCAGTCAGTCAGTCCTGAACCAGGTCCCTCAGTCAGTCAGTCCTGAACCATGTCCCTCAGTCAGTCAGTCAGTCCTGAACCAGGTCCCTCAGTCAGTCAGTCCTGAACCAGGTCCCTCAGTCAGTCAGTCCTGAACCAGGTCCCTCAGTCAGTCAGTCAGTCAGTCAGTCAGTCCTGAACCAGGTCCCTCAGTCAGTCAGTCCTGAACCAGGTCCCTCAGTCAGTCAGTCCTGAACCAGGTCCCTCAGTCAGTCAGTCAGTCAGTCCTGAACCATGTCCCTCAGTCAGTCAGTCAGTCAGTCCTGAACCATGTCCCTCAGTCAGTCAGTCAGTCCTGAACCATGTCCCTCAGTCAGTCAGTCCTGAACCAGGTCCCTCAGTCAGTCAGTCCTGAACCAGGTCCCTCAGTCAATCAGTCAGTCAGTCCTGAACCAGGTCCCTCAGTCAGTCAGTCCTGAACCAGGTCCCTCAGTCAGTCAGTCCTGAACCAGGTCCCTCAGTCAGTCAGTCCTGAACCAGGTCCCTCAGTCAGTCAGTCAGTCCTGAACCAGGTCCCTCAGTCAGTCAGTCAGTCCTGAACCAGGTCCCTCAGTCAGTCAGTCCTGAACCAGGTCCCTCAGTCAGTCAGTCCTGAACCAGGTCCCTCAGTCAGTCAGTCAGTCCTGAACCAGGTCCCTCAGTCAGTCAGTCAGTCCTGAACCAGGTCCCTCAGTCAGTCAGTCCTGAACCAGGTCCCTCAGTCAGTCAGTCCTGAACCAGGTCCCTCAGTCAGTCAGTCCTGAACCAGGTCCCTCAGTCAGTCAGTCCTGAACCATGTCCCTCAGTCAGTCAGTCAGTCAGTCCTGAACCAGGTCCCTCAGTCAGTCAGTTCTGAACCAGGTCCCTCAGTCAGTCAGTCCTGAACCAGGTCCCTCAGTCAGTCAGTCAGTCAGTCAGTCCTGAACCAGGTCCCTCAGTCAGTCAGTCAGTCAGTCCTGAACCAGGTCCCTCAGTCAGTCAGTCAGTCAGTCCTGAACCAGGTCCCTCAGTCAATCAGTCAGTCAGTCCTGAACCAGGTCCCTCAGTCAGTCAGTCCTGAACCAGGTCCCTCAGTCAGTCAGTCAGTCCTGAACCAGGTCCCTCAGTCAGTCAGTCCTGAACCAGGTCCCTCAGTCAGTCAGTCCTGAACCATGTCCCTCAGTCAGTCAGTCAGTCAGTCCTGGACCAGGTCCCTCAGTCAATCAGTCAGTCAGTCCTGAACCAGGTCCCTCAGTCAGTCAGTCCTGAACCAGGTCCCTCAGTCAGTCAGTCAGTCAGTCCTGAACCAGGTCCCTCAGTCAGTCAGTCCTGAACCATGTCCCTCAGTCAGTCAGTTCTGAACCATGTCCCTCAGTCAGTCAGTCCTGAACCAGGTCCCTCAGTCAGTCAGTCAGTCAGTCCTGAACCAGGTCCCTCAGTCAGTCAGTCAGTCAGTCCTGAACCAGGTCCCTCAGTCAGTCAGTTCTGAACCAGGTCCCTCAGTCAGTCAGTCAGTCAGTCCTGAACCATGTCCCTCAGTCAGTCAGTCCTGAACCAGGTCCCTCAGTCAGTCAGTCCTGAACCAGGTCCCTCAGTCAGTCAGTCCTGAACCAGGTCCCTCAGTCAGTCAGTCAGTCAGTCCTGAACCATGTCCCTCAGTCAGTCAGTCAGTTCTGAACCATGTCCCTCAGTCAGTCAGTCCTGAACCAGGTCCCTCAGTCAGTCAGTCAGTCAGTCCTGAACCAGGTCCCTCAGTCAATCAGTCAGTCAGTCCTGAACCAGGTCCCTCAGTCAATCAGTCAGTCAGTCCTGAACCAGGTCCCTCAGTCAGTCAGTCCTGAACCAGGTCCCTCAGTCAGTCAGTCAGTCCTGAACCAGGTCCCTCAGTCAGTCAGTCCTGAACCATGTCCCTCAGTCAGTCAGTCCTGAACCAGGTCCCTCAGTCAGCCAGTCAGTCCTGAACCAGGTCCCTCAGTCAGCCAGTCAGTCCTGAACCAGGTCCCTCAGTCAGTCAGTCCTGAACCAGGTCCCTCAGTCAGTCAGTCCTGAACCAGGTCCCTCAGTCAGTCAGTCAGTCAGTCCTGAACCAGGTCCCTCAGTCAGTCAGTCAGTCAGTCCTGAACCAGGTCCCTCAGTCAGTCAGTCAGTCAGTCAGTCAGTCCTGAACCAGGTCCCTCAGTCAGCCAGTCAGTCCTGAACCAGGTCCCTCAGTCAGTCAGTCAGTCAGTCCTGAACCAGGTCCCTCAGTCAGTCAGTCCTGAACCATGTCCCTCAGTCAGTCAGTCCTGAACCATGTCCCTCAGTCAGTCAGTCCTGAACTATGTCCCTCAGTCAGTCAGTCAGTCAGTCAGTCAGTCATTCCTGAACCATGTCCCTCAGTCAGTCAGTCCTGAACCATGTCCCTAAGTCAGTCAGTCCTGAACCAGGTCCCTCAGTCAGTCAGTCCTGAACCAGGTCCCTCAGTCAGTCAGTCCTGAACCATGTCCCTAAGTCAGTCAGTCCTGAACCAGGTCCCTCAGTCAGTCAGTCAGTCAGTCCTGAACCATGTCCCTCAGTCAGTCAGTCCTGAACCAGGTCCCTCAGTCAGTCAGTCAGTCAGTCCTGAACCATGTCCCTCAGTCAGTCAGTCCTGAACCATGTCCCTCAGTCAGTCAGTCCTGAACCATGTCCCTCAGTCAGTCAGTCATTCCTGAACCATGTCCCTAAGTCAGTCAGTCCTGAACCATGTCCCTCAGTCAGTCAGTCAGTCCTGAACCATGTCCCTCAGTCAGTCAGTCCTGAACCAGGTCCCTCAGTCAGTCAGTCCTGAACCATGTCCCTCAGTCAGTCAGTCCTGAACCATGTCCCTCAGTCAGTCAGTCCTGAACCATGTCCCTCAGTCAGTCAGTCAGTCAGTCAGTCCTGAACCATGTCCCTCAGTCAGTCAGTCCTGAACCAGGTCCCTCAGTCAGTCAGTCAGTCCTGAACCATGTCCCTCAGTCAGTCAGTCCTGAACCATGTCCCTAAGTCAGTCAGTCCTGAACCAGGTCCCTCAGTCAGTCAGTCCTGAACCAGGTCCCTCAGTCAGTCAGTCCTGAACCATGTCCCTCAGTCAGTCAGTCAGTCAGTCCTGAACCATGTCCCTCAGTCAGTCAGTCCTGAACCAGGTCCCTCAGTCAGTCAGTCAGTCAGTCCTGAACCATGTCCCTCAGTCAGTCAGTCCTGAACCATGTCCCTAAGTCAGTCAGTCCTGAACCAGGTCCCTCAGTCAGTCAGTCAGTCCTGAACCAGGTCCCTCAGTCAGTCAGTCAGTCAGTCCTGAACCAGGTCCCTCAGTCAATCAGTCAGTCAGTCCTGAACCAGGTCCCTCAGTCAATCAGTCAGTCAGTCCTGAACCAGGTCCCTCAGTCAGTCAGTCCTGAACCAGGTCCCTCAGTCAGTCAGTCAGTCCTGAACCAGGTCCCTCAGTCAGTCAGTCCGTCCTGAACCAGGTCCCTCAGTCAGCCAGTCAGTCCTGAACCAGGTCCCTCAGTCAGCCAGTCAGTCCTGAACCAGGTCCCTCAGTCAGTCAGTCCTGAACCAGGTCCCTCAGTCAGTCAGTCCTGAACCAGGTCCCTCAGTCAGTCAGTCAGTCAGTCCTGAACCAGGTCCCTCAGTCAGTCAGTCAGTCAGTCCTGAACCAGGTCCCTCAGTCAGTCAGTCAGTCAGTCAGTCAGTCCTGAACCAGGTCCCTCAGTCAGCCAGTCAGTCCTGAACCAGGTCCCTCAGTCAGTCAGTCAGTCAGTCCTGAACCAGGTCCCTCAGTCAGTCAGTCCTGAACCATGTCCCTCAGTCAGTCAGTCCTGAACCATGTCCCTCAGTCAGTCAGTCCTGAACTATGTCCCTCAGTCAGTCAGTCAGTCAGTCAGTCAGTCATTCCTGAACCATGTCCCTCAGTCAGTCAGTCCTGAACCATGTCCCTAAGTCAGTCAGTCCTGAACCAGGTCCCTCAGTCAGTCAGTCCTGAACCAGGTCCCTCAGTCAGTCAGTCCTGAACCATGTCCCTAAGTCAGTCAGTCCTGAACCAGGTCCCTCAGTCAGTCAGTCAGTCAGTCCTGAACCATGTCCCTCAGTCAGTCAGTCCTGAACCAGGTCCCTCAGTCAGTCAGTCAGTCCTGAACCATGTCCCTCAGTCAGTCAGTCCTGAACCATGTCCCTCAGTCAGTCAGTCCTGAACCATGTCCCTCAGTCAGTCAGTCATTCCTGAACCATGTCCCTAAGTCAGTCAGTCCTGAACCATGTCCCTCAGTCAGTCAGTCAGTCCTGAACCATGTCCCTCAGTCAGTCAGTCCTGAACCAGGTCCCTCAGTCAGTCAGTCCTGAACCATGTCCCTCAGTCAGTCAGTCCTGAACCATGTCCCTCAGTCAGTCAGTCCTGAACCATGTCCCTCAGTCAGTCAGTCAGTCAGTCAGTCAGTCCTGAACCATGTCCCTCAGTCAGTCAGTCCTGAACCAGGTCCCTCAGTCAGTCAGTCAGTCCTGAACCATGTCCCTCAGTCAGTCAGTCCTGAACCATGTCCCTAAGTCAGTCAGTCCTGAACCAGGTCCCTCAGTCAGTCAGTCCTGAACCAGGTCCCTCAGTCAGTCAGTCCTGAACCATGTCCCTCAGTCAGTCAGTCAGTCAGTCCTGAACCATGTCCCTCAGTCAGTCAGTCCTGAACCAGGTCCCTCAGTCAGTCAGTCAGTCAGTCCTGAACCATGTCCCTCAGTCAGTCAGTCCTGAACCATGTCCCTAAGTCAGTCAGTCCTGAACCAGGTCCCTCAGTCAGTCAGTCAGTCCTGAACCAGGTCCCTCAGTCAGTCAGTCCTGAACCATGTCCCTCAGTCAGTCAGTCCTGAACCATGTCCCTAAGTCAGTCAGTCCTGAACCAGGTCCCTCAGTCAGTCAGTCAGTCCTGAACCAGGTCCCTCAGTCAGTCCTGAACCAGGTCCCTCAGTCAGTCAGTCCTGAACCATGTCCCTCAGTCAGTCAGTCCTGAACCATGTCCCTCAGTCAGTCAGTCCTGAACCAGGTCCCTCAGTCAGTCAGTCCTGAACCATGTCCCTCAGTCAGTCAGTCAGTCCTGAACCATGTCCCTCAGTCAGTCAGTCCTGAACCATGTCCCTAAGTCAGTCAGTCAGTCCTGAACCATGTCCCTCAGTCAGTCAGTCCTGAACCAGGTTCATTGGCCGGTCAACAAGAAATTATCTTCATCAGTAAGCTCGAGGATTCAGATTGTGAATAACAGATATATTTTATATTTGAGCAGATAAATCATCGTCATCACAAAATCATCATGATTAACACACCATCATCAAATCACACCATTAATCATCGTCATCATTAAATCATAACCAATAATCTTTCATCACTTCCTCTACCACTGAAGTCGTGATGTGTTCAGGTGGATTTGATCGACTCATCAGGGGCTTGTTCAACACACACACACACACACACACACACACACACACACACACACACACACACACATCATCACTACAGAATCGTCAAATTTGATACGTGATGTTTTATGTTTGATTCACACAGGAAACAATCAAATCTGCCAAAAGCACGAAGAGCAACAGCAACACGAGTTGCGGGAAAGATAATGCCACAGACAGCGCAGATGAGGTGAGTCACATGTTTAACACGCTACACGCATGATGGCTCAGGGTCGCCTGTTCAGAGCTGTCAGTCAACACAGAAACATCTGCACGGTAACAGAGCTGCTGCTCACTGAGACTGATCACGCACACAGAGACAATATATGAATGAAACTGACAAACGCACTTGATTCTTGTTGTTCTGGGTTTGCACCCTATTGGTTGAATGCACTTATTTTCAGTCGCTTTGGATAAAAGCGTCAGCTAAATGAAATGTAAAAATCTCTGACATCGTTTGTCTCTAAATGTCTAAGATCTAGCGTCTCTGAGAAATGATGATGTCATCATAAAGACAACATAATGTCACAACATCCTCACCATGACCTCAGCAGCTGTAAGTTCCCTTCTCCGGTTGAAGACTGAAGGTGGAGGGCGGGTCCTTCCTAAGTGCTCATTTGTTGGTTTCTGTCCCAAGAAGCAGTGTTTGTGGTTATCGAGCTAATCAAAAGTCAGGTTTAAACCTGGATACGATGGTGGTTCACTTCTGACCTGTGTTAATAGCCATTGTAACCGATACTTAACCAGATAACATAGTGTAGAAAAAGCTCTGCCCACTGACCAATCAGATCTTTTGTTGTCACCTGACATCACATGACTCGCAGGTTTCCATGGTTCTTTTCCTGTTGATATTGGGGTTTTTTCTTGGTAGTTTTACTCTTGTTGAGTTAGGAACAGAGGAAGTTGCTCCTTGTTAACATCTATGAGACAAACTTTGATTTGTGAATGAGACTATACAAATTTTATTGATTGATTGGGTCAGAGTATAGTGAGAAATGTCGTCTGCTCAGTTTAACTACAGGATTACAACTTCCACCATGCATCAATGAGGGCAAGTTTAACGTGTGTGTGTTCTTTGCATGTTCAGGTGCAGCAGAGTGGCAGTAAACGTCCCAGTAACAGCACGCCTCCTCCCACGCAGCTCAACAAGATCAAATATTCAGGAGGAGCTCAGCTGGTGAAGAGGGAACGTCGTCAGAGCTCGTCACGCTTCAGCCTCACCAACAACCGAGAGCTACAGAAGCTCCCTGCGCTCAAAGGTTAGCCCGACATTAACTTGATGTTAACCAGATGACAGCCCGACATTAACTTGATGTTAACCAGATGACAGCCCGACATTAACTTGATGTTAACCAGATGACAGCCCGACATTAACTTGATGTTAGCTTGACATTGACCTGGGGCCTGTATTTCAAAGTGAGTTCTACATACCCAGGATTAGGGCTGCACAATATATCTAAATCTTACTGTCATCGCGATATCAACATGTGCGATATATACGCATTGCAAAAAACAGCTTGAACAGTGATTAATGGTGCTCCATGTGCCGTGCTTCGTCTTGTCAAGACGAAGCGTTAAACGTTAAAACCGTGCTGCTCTATGGCTCCGAAACCTGGAGAACCACCACTAACATCACAAACAAACTGCAAACCTTCATAAACCACTGCCTAAGACGCATCCTTGGAGTCTTCTGGCCAAACACAATTAGCAACATCAACCTGTGGGAATGCACAAAACAAGAAACAGTAGAAATACAGCTGTTAAGGAGAAAATGGAGCTGGATTGGACACACACTACGAAGAAACACAACAGAAATAACAAAACAGGCACTGACATGGAACCCACAAGGCAAACGGGGTAGAGGACGACCCAAAAACACCTGGAGAAGGAGCACAGAGCAGGAATTCAAGAAGAAAGGGCTGACGTGGAAACAGCTGGAGAGGATGGCTCAAGACAGACGAGGGTGGAAACAATTCATTAATGGCCTATGTTCCGAAAGGAATATAAAGGCCAAATAGAAATAGATGTGCCGTGCATTCACACTCTGCATGTCAATATATCAATCAATCAAATTTTATTTGTATAGTCTCATATTCACAAATCCCAGTTTGTCTCATAGGCTTCAACAAGGTGAGACATCCTCTGTTCTTAACCCTCAACAAGAGTCAAACTACTAAAACCTTTAACAGGTAAAGAAGGTAGAAACCTCAGAGACACATGTGAGGACCCGTCTCCCAGGACGGACACAAGTGAACAGATGTCCCGTGGAACAGAGAACATCAGAGAGATCAGAGTATTTACAGCTTTGATTAGAATAAACACTTTGTAGCTGAAGGTCAATGAACTGATGGATTATTGTCAGTAATGGTCGAGTATCTGAGGAGAAATATTATATATCAAGCAGACTTGGTGTGATCATAGTCTATGGTCAGGATCCACCACGATCAGGATCCACCACCACGATCAGGATCCACCATCAAGATCAGGATCCACCATCAAGATCAGGATCCACCACGATCAGGATCCACCACGATCAGGATCCACCACGATCAGGATCCACCATCAAGATCAGGATCCACCATCGTCCACAGTCATTGTCCACTGCCACCATCAGGATCCACCATCAGCTGCCACCTCGGTCCTGGTCCACCACCACTATCAGATGCCAACATGATACAGGATCCACCATTATTATCACGATCAGCCAGCTAGATACATGTCGTGTATATATGGCCAATCAGATGGAGCCTGACTGCCCTAGATGCTAGTGGCTGAGGTGGTTTTAGCACATGGAGATTGTGATGGAGGGAGAGAGATGAAACGGAAAATGTGGGCGATGAAGAAGAACTTGTGGCTAAAAAAAACAGTTAAATAACAGTCTGTTATTTGGAAATATTTTGGATACAAGAGTGAACCAAAAACTTGTGGCAACCACCAGAGGAATAACGACTAATCTCCATAGCCACCTACAACACAACCACAAAGATATATAAGGAGAGTTCTATAAATCTAGCGTTAAACTACTCGCGTTAAGTCAAGTGGCAGCAAAACAGACATTCATTCATCAAAGTTTAGCAAGTGTTACTCATAATGAGAGAACATCAAAGCGCAACAAAGAATAAACAGAGGCCATTGCACGTTGTTTGTCTGAGGACATGATATCAATACAGGGAGCAGAGAGAGTTTTACTATAAAAACACATCAACATAATCACAGATGTTTTACCAGCTGTTCCTACTGCATTCATTAGCTGTACCTGTTTCTTTTATTCTGGATAATGCTCACTCATACCTAGAGGAAAACCTGGGTTTCATGTGACCACTTAGCCTGACTGTGTGTGTAAGGTTAAGTCGAGCTGGATAACTGAAAGATATCCTGGGTATGTTGAACTCACTTCTTAGTACAGGCCCACGTCAGGTTTTCATCACACTAACATCCGATGAGGATCTAGATCTTTCATAAACTCATCAGAGGAGCTGAAAGGATCTTGTGGGTCTCTGAAGACCCTGGTCCTCCTCAGAGACTCGAACAATCCACACCAGCTCCACAGATCCTCTAAGAACATGATGTCATGTTTCAAAGGAAGGGATTGGTCAGTGGGCGGAGCTTTATACTGTTCGATCTCTTATGCTGAACAGATAACCTGCTCCAAGTTAAGTTGGAGATAAGTTACAATGGTGATTTACCCAGATAAGAAGTGAACAAGCTTCGTAGGACTGAAAACTCTAAATTCAACCTGATGTTACCCCGATAACCACAAATCCTGCTTCGTAGTACAGTTAACCAGATGGTAGCCTGATGTTAACCTGACGTTGACCTGATGCACAGCAACTCTTTATGTCCCTCTGTGGCCAATCAGACTAACGTCTGTCAGCTGGTAGCTTGTATGTTTTGTCTCAGTGTCATAATACCTGCCCCCCCCAGATGCGCCCCCGGAGGAGTGTGAGGAGCTGTTTGTGCAGAAGCTGCGTCAGTGCTGCGTCCTGTTCGATTTCGTCAGCGACCCACTCAGTGACCTCAAATACAAAGAGGTGAAGAGGGCGGGGCTCAACGAGATGGTCGAGTATATCACACACAACAGTGACGTGGTGACCGATTGCATCTACCCTGAGGCCGTCGTCATGGTGACAGACCACACACACTCACACAAACGCACGTTGTGACCCTGCTGAGTTTCATGTTTATCAGATCTATGAAGTTTAATAAAGATAATTCAAACAAACAGCAGCAGCATGACCTTAAATCAATATCAGTTATTGATTATAACAAACTTTTCAAACGATGAAACTGATGGATCCTGTGATTGATTATTGATAATCTAAGAATTATCTAATTTAAATGTCTTATTACTCTTGAAGATTCTTTATCCTGATTTTAAATTGCACATTGTAACTATGTTTTTAAAAGTTGGATAAATAATTTTAATTGTCTGATCAACTTAAAGTTGCAGTGTGTAGAATTTAGTGACCTCTAGTGGTGACGTGTCATGTTGCAGCTGAACACCCCCCCCCCCCCCCCCCCCCCCCCCCCCCTTCCAAACATGAAAGAGAACCTGTGGTAACCTTCAGTTTTCATAAAAACTCAAAGGGTTTAGTTTGTCCAGTCTGGGCTACAACAAGAAACATGGCGGTCTCCATAGAGGGGACCCCCCCCTGATGTAGATATAGAGTATTTCAATATAAAGGTCCATTCCAGGGTAAATAAAACAACAATTTGTATAATGTAGATGAAACACACTCATGAAAACATCAATAGGATTATTTTATATAAAAGGGTTAGGGTTAGGGTCAATAGATCCCGTTCACCTAAATCCTCCACACTGGACCTTTAAACCCTGAGTTTAAAAACACCTGTCTTTTAATGTCACTCTTCATGCCTCAGCCAGTGACTGGAGGCTTTATGTTTTCAGGTTGTCCGTCCGTCCCATTCTCATGAACGCCTTGAGAGAATTTCTTGAAATTTTGTACAAATATTCACATGGACTCCAGGATGTGGCCAAAGGTCAAAGGTCACTCTGACCTCTCAAACACATGTGAATGTAATATCACAGGAACATCTGAATTCTTATAAATTTGTCTCACATGTTCACTTGGACTCACTGATTAACTGATTGGATATCAGTTGTCACTTGGAAGATGAATTGATTACATTTCACTCGTCAAAGGTAAAGGTCACCGTGACCTTATATGAATCTGGAAAACTAAAATTATCTTGAAATATCTACACGGAAACTGCACTGGTTGGCGGTGATTCTAGTTGTTTCTTATTTTTATTGTTTCATTTTTGTAGTTTTAATTTCTGAAATAATAATCATCTCAGCCAGAGCCGCTCGTAACCTGATTTTGAAAGGTGCTGTGATGTTAACATTGTCGTAGTGTTAACGTTACAACGCAGCTGAGTGTGGTCGTGACAGTTGTGTGTTTTTGTTCAGTTTTCAGTGAACTTGTTCCGGACTCTTCCTCCGTCATCAAACCCGACCGGAGCAGAGTTTGATCCCGAGGAGGACGAACCCACGCTGGAGGCTGCCTGGCCTCACCTGCAGGTGTGTGTGTGTGTGTGTGTGTGTGTGTGCGTGTGCGTGTGCGTGTGCGCGTGTGTGTGTGCGTGCGCGTGCGTGCGTACCATTTTAAACATAGACCTACAGAGTGAGCACATTTTGGACTGTCCTCACTTTTTCAATGGGCTGATGAGGGTTAAGACATTCAGGGTTTAAGTGATCATCTTTATATACAGTCACTGATCATCTTTATATACAGTCACTGATCATCTTTATATACAGTCACTGATCATCTTTATATACAGTCACTGATGGTCTTTATATACAGTCACTGATCATCTTTATATACAGTCACTGATCATCTTTATATACAGTCACTGATCATCTTTATATACAGTCACTGATCATCTTTATAGGCCACTATATATGGTTATTGATGTTTTTTATAAACCGTGTTTGTCTCCACAGCTCGTGTACGAGTTCTTCCTTCGTTTTCTGGAGTCTCCAGATTTTCAGCCAAACGTCGCCAAAAAATACATCGACCAGAAGTTTGTTATGTCGGTAAGAACAGATCAATGTGTTGACGTTTGACACGATGACGTATGAGACTTTGACTCTGGGTTTGTTGACATGTTGAAGCTTCTGGAGCTGTTCGACAGCGAGGACCCCAGAGAGAGAGACTTTCTGAAGACCATCCTCCACCGCATCTACGGCAAGTTCCTCGGCCTCCGAGCCTACATCCGCCGCCAGATCAACAACATCTTCTACAGGTTAGAACCTGCACTGAGATCACAGCAGCTGACAGCACATACACACTCCATGGTGACAGATCACACTCAAATTAAACAGTCTGGTCTCACGAACTTTGTCTGAAATCACTCACTAATGACTATATAGTGAATTCGCCATTTTGTATTTCTGAATGTTTGGTGAATTTATTTACACCCTATATATCGTTTCCCACAATGCATCATGAAAAGTTTTGTACAACCGATGGTCACCAACCAAGCAACATATCCCATCATGCATTGCGCTCGCGGGCGGAGAGACGGCTGTATAGCTGTCCGTAGTCTCTGCGTCCATAGCCAGGGAATGTTTGTTTATTTATTGCAAGTCGTATCGCCATCGCGATATTAAACAACGTTATTGCCAATCACAAATTGTCCTAATGTCGTGCAGCTCTAATACAATCATGAATGTGGTTCTGATGTTTTACAGATTTATTTATGAGACAGAACATCACAACGGAATCGCTGAGCTGCTGGAGATACTGGGCAGGTAACACACACACGCACACATATACACAAACAACTGTTTCCGTGTAACATGTTTAATTTTTCTCTCTCTCTGTCTCTCTCTGTCTCTTTCTGTCCATCTGTCTCTCTCTCTTTCTCTCTGTCTGTCTTTTTCTCTTTCTGTCTGTCTTTTTCTCTCTCTCTCTCTGTCTCTCTATGTGTCTCTCTCTGTCTCTTTCTGTCCATCTGTCTCTCTCTCTTTCTCTCTGTCTGTCTTTTTCTCTTTCTGTCTGTCTTTTTCTCTCTCTCTCTCTGTCTCTCTATGTGTCTCTCTCTGTCTCTTTCTGTCCCTCTGTCTCTCTCTCTGTCTCTCTCTCAGTATTATCAATGGCTTCGCTCTACCGTTGAAAGAAGAACACAAGATGTTTCTGATTCGAGTTTTGTTGCCCCTTCACAAAGTCAAGTCTCTGAGCGTCTACCACCCTCAGGTCAGTCCTCACATTGTCTGTGACATCATCAGTGATGTCATCAGGACTGGATGTAACCATGTGAGTGTCTCTCCTCAGCTGGCGTACTGTGTGGTCCAGTTCCTGGAGAAGGACAGCAGCCTCACCGAACCGGTGAGTTGAACCTCCTCTGTTTCCATGACAACACAGTCAGAACTGCTGCTGTTGATGGGCCATGTTGTTTTTATAGTAATGTAGAGGGTGGGCACCTGTGTGATGTGTGTAACATGTAGAAGCACATATGTTTCACACCTTGCAGGTGATCATAGGTCTGCTGAAGTTCTGGCCAAAGACTCACAGTCCAAAGGAGGTGATGTTCCTGAACGAACTGGAGGAGATCCTGGACGTCATTGAGCCGTCAGAGTTTGTCAAAGTCCAGGAGCCGCTCTTCAGACAGCTCGCCAAGTGTGTGTCCAGCCCACACTTCCAGGTAACAACACCTCAACTGAACATCTGTAGTTATTTTACAGTTGATGGTACAGTTGTATTTTATTATCTATTCTTGATGACACTCAAAGCCCTTTACGGCACAGTTTTTACCGTTCACCCATTCACACACACATTCATACACTGGATCTAAGTGCAGCACTTTCTCTATGAGATCGGCACAGACATCGGGGGCCATTCGGGGGCCAGTATCTTGCCCAAGGACACTTAGGTATGTGGAAGGGGAAGACTGGGATTCGAACCAGAGGACGACCTGCTCTATCTCCTGAGCCACAGCCACGCTGATGTATGTTCAAAACTCAAGTGATTAACAAGGGTTCTGGTCCTGTCTGTCCTCACCTGTCTGATGATGATGATGATGATGATGGGGATGAAGATGGGGATGATGACCATGAAGGGGATGATGATGTCGGTGATGATGATGACAGTGGTGCTGATGATGGTGATGAAGGTCGTCATCACCACTTACTCTTGTTGAGGGTTAAGAACAGAGGATGTCTCACCTTGTTAAAGCCTATGAGACAAACTGTGATTTGTGAATATGGGCTATACAAATTAAATTTGATTGATTGATATATTGAAGGTGATGATGATGATGATGAAGGTGAAGGTGATGGTGATGATGATGAAGGTGAAGGTGATGGTGATGGTGATGATGATGAAGGTGAAGGTGATGGTGATGATGATGAAGGTGAAGGTGAAGGTGATGATGATGATGATGAAGGTGAAGGTGATGGTGATGATGATGAAGGTGAAGGTGATGGTGATGATGATGATGATGAAGGTGAAGGTGATGATGAAGATGATGAAGGTGAAGGTGATGGTGATGGTGATGATGATGAAGGTGAAGGTGATGGTGATGATGAAGATGATGATGATTACGATGATGATCATGTCATCTGTGCAGGTGGCAGAGCGAGCGTTGTATTACTGGAATAACGAGTACATCATGAGTCTGATCAGTGACAACGCCACCGTGATCCTCCCCATCATGTTTCCTGCTCTCTACAAGAACTCCAAGAGCCACTGGAACAAGTAACACACACACACACACACACACACACACACACACAGACACACACACACACACACACACACACACACAAACTCATACTAATCAATACAGGATCAATACTCCACATACACATTCTGATCGTTTACTGCTGCTCTGGCTCAAACTGAAACACAGTTTAGTTATTGTTCACTCTTCGTGCTAAGCTAAGCTAGGCCAGCTGTGCACTGAATGAAAACATGAACATAAAAAAACGTAGAAATGTTTCTGTAAATATTGAATTATCTGTTATTGATCAGGAAACAAAACAAAGAACTGAAGCTGCTTCCTGAAGTACTCTTCCTCCTCCTCTTCCTCAGGACGATCCATGGTCTGATCTACAACGCTCTGAAACTCTTCATGGAAATGAACCAGAAACTGTTTGACGACTGTACACAACAGTACAAGGCTGAGAAACAGAAGTAACACACAGACACACACTGATTCATTATTGTTGTTTTGATTATTGGTAATTGATGAATTGCAGCAGCTATTGTGTCATTCAGTGATGTCACCTGTGAATGTCAACTTTCTGATTGACTGATGAAGTTTTTGTATTGTTTCCTTTAGAGAGAAATACAAAGTGAAGGAGAGAGAGGAGATCTGGCACAAGATCAAAGAGCTGGCCCAACAGAACCCACAGGTACGTCCTCACATGTCTCCTCACTGTCCCCTCGCCTGTCCCCTCACATGTCTCCTCACAGTACCCTCACCTGTCTCCTCACGTGTCTCCTCACGTGTCCCCTCGCCTGTCCCCTCACATGTCTCCTCACAGTACCCTCACCTGTCTCCTCACGTGTCTCCTCACTGTCCCCTCGCCTGTCTCCTCACGTGTCCCATCACCTGTCTCCTCACATGTCTCCTCACTGTTCCCTCACCTGTCTCCTCACATGTCTCCTCACAGTCCCCTCGCCTGTCTCCTCACTGTCTCCTCACATGTCTCCTCACAGTCCCCTCGCCTGTCTCCTCACGTGTCCCATCACCTGTCTCCTCACATGTCTCCTCACTGTCCCCTCACATGTCTCCTCACTGTCCCCTCACATGTCTCCTCACAGTCCCCTCGCCTGTCTCCTCACGTGTCCCATCACCTGTCTCCTCACATGTCTCCTCACTGTCCCCTCACCTGTCTCCTCACTGTTCCCTCACCTGTCTCCTCACATGTCTCCTCACAGTCCCCTCGCCTGTCTCCTCACGTGTCCCATCACCTGTCTCCTCACTGTCCCCTCACCTGTCTCCTCACTGTTCCCTCACCTGTCTCCTCACATGTCTCCTCACAGTCCCCTCGCCTGTCTCCTCACGTGTCCCATCACCTGTCTCCTCACATGTCTCCTCACTGTCCCCTCACCTGTCTCCTCACTGTCCCCTCACCTGTCTCCTCACTGTTCCCTCACCTGTCTCCTCACTGTCTCCTCACTATCCCCTCACCTGTCTCCTCACAGTACCCTCACCTGTCTCCTCACGTGTCTCCTCACGTGTCCCATCACCTGTCCCCTCACCTGTCCCCTCACCTGTCTCCTCACAGTCCCCTCGCCTGTCTCCTCACATGTCTCCTCACTGTCCCCTCACATGTCTCCTCACCTGTCTCCTCACATGTCCCCTCACATGTCTCCTCACAGTCCCCTCGCCTGTCTCCTCACGTGTCCCATCACCTGTCCCCTCACCTGTCCCCTCACGTGTCCCATCACCTGTCTCCTCACGTGTCCCATCACCTGTCTCCTCACCTGTCCCCTCACCTGTCTCCTCACGTGTCCCATCACCTGTCTCCTCACGTGTCCCATCACCTGTCTCCTCACCTGTCTCCTCACTGTCCCCTCACCTGTCTCCTCACAGTCCCCTCGCCTGTCTCCTCACGTGTCCCATCACCTGTCTCCTCACCTGTCCCCTCACCTGTCTCCTCACAGTCCCCTCGCCTGTCTCCTCACGTGTCCCATCACCTGTCTCCTCACCTGTCCCCTCACCTGTCTCCTCACGTGTCCCATCACCTGTCTCCTCACATGTCTCCTCACTGTCCCCTCACCTGTCTCCTCACTGTTCCCTCACCTGTCTCCTCACATGTCTCCTCACCTGTCCCCTCACCTGTCTCCTCACGTGTCCCATCACCTGTCTCCTCACATGTCTCCTCACTGTCCCCTCACCTGTCTCCTCACATGTCCCCTCACATGTCTCCTCACAGTCCCCTCGCCTGTCTCCTCACGTGTCCCATCACCTGTCTCCTCACATGTCTCCTCACTGTCCCCTCACCTGTCTCCTCACGTGTCCCATCACCTGTCTCCTCACGTGTCCCATCACCTGTCTCCTCACCTGTCTCCTCACTGTCCCCTCACCTGTCTCCTCACAGTCCCCTCGCCTGTCTCCTCACGTGTCCCATCACCTGTCTCCTCACCTGTCCCCTCACCTTTCTCCTCACAGTCCCCTCGCCTGTCTCCTCACGTGTCCCATCACCTGTCTCCTCACCTGTCCCCTCACCTGTCTCCTCACGTGTCCCATCACCTGTCTCCTCACATGTCTCCTCACTGTCCCCTCACCTGTCTCCTCACTGTTCCCTCACCTGTCTCCTCACATGTCTCCTCACCTGTCCCCTCACCTGTCTCCTCACGTGTCCCATCACCTGTCTCCTCACATGTCTCCTCACTGTCCCCTCACATGTCTCCTCACTGTTCCCTCACCTGTCTCCTCACTGTCTCCTCACTATCCCCTCACCTGTCTCCTCACAGTACCCTCACCTGTCTCCTCACGTGTCTCCTCACGTGTCCCATCACCTGTCCCCTCACCTGTCCCCTCACCTGTCTCCTCACAGTCCCCTCGCCTGTCTCCTCACATGTCTCCTCACTGTCCCCTCACCTGTCTCCTCACTGTTCCCTCACCTGTCTCCTCACTGTCTCCTCACTATCCCCTCACCTGTCTCCTCACAGTACCCTCACCTGTCTCCTCACGTGTCTCCTCACGTGTCCCATCACCTGTCCCCTCACCTGTCCCCTCACCTGTCTCCTCACAGTCCCCTCGCCTGTCTCCTCACATGTCTCCTCACTGTCCCCTCACATGTCTCCTCACCTGTCTCCTCACATGTCCCCTCACATGTCTCCTCACATGTCCCCTCACATGTCTCCTCACAGTCCCCTCGCCTGTCTCCTCACGTGTCCCATCACCTGTCTCCTCACATGTCTCCTCACTGTCCCCTCACCTGTCTCCTCACTGTTCCCTCACCTGTCTCCTCACTGTCTCCTCACTATCCCCTCACCTGTCTCCTCACAGTACCCTCACCTGTCTCCTCACGTGTCTCCTCACGTGTCCCATCACCTGTCCCCTCACCTGTCCCCTCACCTGTCTCCTCACAGTCCCCTCGCCTGTCTCCTCACATGTCTCCTCACTGTCCCCTCACATGTCTCCTCACCTGTCTCCTCACATGTCCCCTCACATGTCTCCTCACAGTCCCCTCGCCTGTCTCCTCACGTGTCCCATCACCTGTCCCCTCACGTGTCCCATCACCTGTCTCCTCATGTGTCCCATCACCTGTCTCCTCACCTGTCCCATCACCTGTCTCCTCACATGTCTCCTCACCTGTCCCCTCACCTGTCTCCTCACGTGTCCCATCACCTGTCTCCTCACATGTCTCCTCACTGTCCCCTCACCTGTCTCCTCACATGTCCCCTCACATGTCTCCTCACAGTCCCCTCGCCTGTCTCCTCACGTGTCCCATCACCTGTCTCCTCACATGTCTCCTCACTGTCCCCTCACCTGTCTCCTCACTGTTCCCTCACCTGTCTCCTCACTGTCTCCTCACTATCCCCTCACCTGTCTCCTCACAGTACCCTCACCTGTCTCCTCACGTGTCTCCTCACGTGTCCCATCACCTGTCCCCTCACCTGTCCCCTCACCTGTCTCCTCACAGTCCCCTCGCCTGTCTCCTCACATGTCTCCTCACTGTCCCCTCACATGTCTCCTCACCTGTCTCCTCACATGTCCCCTCACATGTCTCCTCACAGTCCCCTCGCCTGTCTCCTCACGTGTCCCATCACCTGTCCCCTCACCTGTCTCCTCACGTGTCCCATCACCTGTCTCCTCATGTGTCCCATCACCTGTCTCCTCACCTGTCCCATCACCTGTCTCCTCACATGTCTCCTCACCTGTCCCCTCACCTGTCTCCTCACGTGTCCCATCACCTGTCTCCTCACCTGTCTCCTCACTGTCCCCTCACCTGTCTCCTCACATGTCCCCTCACATGTCTCCTCACAGTCCCCTCGCCTGTCTCCTCACGTGTCCCATCACCTGTCTCCTCACATGTCTCCTCACTGTCCCCTCACCTGTCTCCTCACTGTTCCCTCACCTGTCTCCTCACTGTCTCCTCACCTGTCTCCTCACAGTACCCTCACCTGTCTCCTCACGTGTCTCCTCACGTGTCCCATCACCTGTCCCCTCACCTGTCTCCTCACAGTCCCCTCGCCTGTCTCCTCACATGTCTCCTCACTGTCCCCTCACATGTCTCCTCACCTGTCTCCTCACATGTCCCCTCACATGTCTCCTCACAGTCCCCTCGCCTGTCTCCTCACGTGTCCCATCACCTGTCCCCTCACCTGTCTCCTCACGTGTCCCATCACCTGTCTCCTCACGTGTCCCATCACCTGTCTCCTCACCTGTCTCCTCACAGTCCCCTCGCCTGTCTCCTCACATGTCTCCTCACTGTCCCCTCACATGTCTCCTCACCTGTCCCCTCACATGTCTCCTCACAGTCCCCTCGCCTGTCTCCTCACGTGTCCCATCACCTGTCCCCTCACCTGTCCCCTCACCTGTCTCCTCACGTGTCCCATCACCTGTCTCCTCACGTGTCCCATCACCTGTCTCCTCACCTGTCCCCTCACCTGTCTCCTCACGTGTCCCATCACCTGTCTCCTCACGTGTCCCATCACCTGTCTCCTCACTGTCCCCTCACCTGTCTCCTCACAGTCCCCTCGCCTGTCTCCTCACGTGTCCCATCGCCTGTCTCCTCACCTGTCCCCTCACCTGTCTCCTCACAGTCCCCTCACCTGTCTCCTCACGTGTCCCATCACCTGTCTCCTCACGTGTCCCATCACCTGTCTCCTCACCTGTCTCCTCACCTGTCCCCTCACAGTCCCCTCACCTGTCTCCTCACCTGTCCCCTCACCTGTCTCCTCACGTGTCCCATCACCTGTCTCCTCACCTGTCCCCTCACCTGTCCCCTCACCTGTCTCCTCACGTGTCCCATCACCTGTCTCCTCACGTGTCCCATCACCTGTCTCCTCACCTGTCTCCTCACCTGTCCCCTCACCTGTCTCCTCACAGTCCCCTCACCTGTCTCCTCACCTGTCCCCTCACCTGTCTCCTCACGTGTCCCATCACCTGTCTCCTCACGTGTCCCATCACCTGTCTCCTCACCTGTCTCCTCACCTGTCCCCTCACCTGTCTCCTCACAGTCCCCTCACCTGTCTCCTCACCTGTCCCCTCACCTGTCTCCTCACGTGTCCCATCACCTGTCTCCTCGCCTGTCTCCTCACGTGTCCCATCACCTGTCTCCTCACCTGTCCCCTCACCTGTCTCCTCACTGTCCCCTCACCTGTCTCCTCACCTGTCCCCTCACCTGTCTCCTCACTGTCCCCTCGCCTGTCTCCTCACCTGTCTCCTCACTGTCCCCTCACCAGTCCCCTCGCCTGTCTCCTCACGTGTCCCATCACCTGTCTCCTCACTGTCCCCTCACCTGTCTCCTCACAGTCCCCTCGCCTGTCTCCTCACGTGTCCCATCACCTGTCTCCTCACGTGTCCCCTCACCTGTCTCCTCACGTGTCCCATCACCTGTCCCCTCACCTGTCTCCTCACTGTCCCCTCTCTAAATGACTGTGTTCTTTTTGACCTTCAGACCAACAAGCTCCACCCTCTCCGCCCTGGACTCCCCCCACAGGATGAGGTCAGGTTTTTAGTTGATTAGTTATTGAATTATTGAATTGATTGATTATTTATTGATGATCAGTATGTGATTGATCTGAATCTGTCCTGATGACGTCATATTTATAATTTATAAAAGAAAGATTTATATTTTTAATTTAAAAAGATATTTCATCTAAAATCATCTGATCAGTTTTTTATCTGGACACTAATGTTTTGCATACTGTGTGTGTTTGTCTGTGTGTGTACAGTACATGTTGTACAGTGACAGTACTGTAGCTGTGTACTCGATGGAAATAGAAACTCCGACAGTTGAAGACATTCAGCTACTGAAGAAGACAGTGGAGAGTGAGGCCTCACAGGTACACACAGACACACACAGTGAAACACAGTGACACACACACACTAGTTGTGTAACAGCCTATGTGTGTCTCAGGGTGTGAAGAAGGACCAGGCTCTGATGAGGAGAAAGTCTGAACTTCCTCAGGACGTCTTCACCATCAAAGCTCTGGAGGCTCATAAGAGAGCGGAGGAGTATCTGACAGCCAATCAGGAGGCTCTCTGACCGGGGGGCGGCTCCTTCTTTGCAAAAACCCGCTTCCCTCCTGTCCGTTTCTTAGGGGAGGAAGTTAACGTTGTCGTGGAGACGCTGTTCCGGGGTCAGGTGAGGGCGGAGCTGACGCAGTGTTCTAAGAAAAAAAAAGAAAAGGCCTCTCACCTCTGCCCCTGGTGGCTGACAACAAGAAGGACAGTGTCAAACCTCCGCCCTGTCCTCGCCATCGCTTCACCTGTCACAGTGTGAACACCATCAGGTCCCTGAATGCACCGCCAACATCTCCCTGAGCGCTTCGCTAACAGGTCCCTGAAAACGCCACTAGCAGGTCCATGAACGCACTGCCAACAGTTCCATGAGCCTCGACAGGTCCAGTGAAGGCGGAGTCAGAAGATGACTGTCACATTAACGGACTGACGAGGAGACACAGTGAATGTAGACGTCCAATCAGCTTCCAGTAAATCCTGGAGGAACAGAAGTTTGATTCCAACATGATTTAATTTCTCTTTCCCTGATTGCTTGGTTTTATTTTGTTGAAAAGTCTCATCATCCACTTTAGACCAATGATGAACGTTTTTTGCTTTCCTCTGTTAAAACTGTAGAGATGTAGCCGTTACTCATCAGGTCAAAGGTCAAACCAAGCGATGAATAGTCGAGGCTCTGAGGACAGACTAAAACCTGACGTGGCCGTTGGACCTTGATTGATCGAAACGGAAGGAAAAGGACCCGTCTGATTGGTTTGTGAGGACGAAGCAGCAGCAGCTGAACGCAGGTGAACCAGGTTTCATTTCTGACCTCTGACCTCTGACCTCTGACCTGGACACCCGGGCTCTGGTTTTTTGCTAACTGCTGTCAGTCTTTATTTGCGAGCTCCCCTAGAGGGCGCAGCCATGTGGAGGGAACAAGTAGCATTGCATGGTTTAAGTCCGCCCACACACTTGTGACATCACGGCTGCTGAAGCCAATGACAATTCATCATTTACGTCTTTAAATCTTCACACAGGACGACTGGGATTTCAACCCGCCAAAATAAAATGCTGAGCTTGAACAGTTTGCGGCGAATGTGTGATCAGACTCGGATTCCCATGATCCTCTGCTGCGACACTTCTGTTTACAAACGTCAGCAACACGTTAACTCTGTTTTTAATAGAAACAAAAATCACAGTTTATTCATAAATGAAACCTTTGACATCAAAGAAACTTCACTGGACTTTATTTGTGAAAGATGCAGATAAACAATTTTTATTTTCTGACAAACATTTAACGTCGGATTGTAAAAAAATAGAGTAAAGGTCAGAGAGTAAAAAACAAAATTTGACTGTTTCCTGGAGAAAATAAATTCATGTGGATAAATTAAATTTATCTCTCATTTCGTTTGCTCAAAATCACGAGGTTTGTTTGATTTGATGGAATATTATTGTTAATAACTTAACGTAAATTTTCCCTCGTAGTTAAATGGTCATGTGACCTTCAGGTCAGGACGTCATCTTTTTCAGGTTTTGTGTGAACTTGTACGTTAAATGTTGAACGCAATTTAGTGACAAATCAATCTGCTTCCATGGACTCGGCCCTTTTTTCCCCTCACCGTCATGTGGGCTTGTCCTTCATTGATCAGCTGTCAGTCAAACCAGTGACCATTCCTTTGGTGGGATAGCCCCGCCTCTCTTGTTCTCACCTCTGGACAAAACGGTGATCACAGCCCTGGACTTGGACTTGATCATGTTGAGCTCTGTCCACCAGGGGGCAGAACAGGACGTCTCAGCTTAACTCCTCTGTGCTCTACTGCCCCCCCCCACTGGTCATGGTTGATCTGCCCCCTGCTGGACACATGATGAATGTGTGAGCTCAGTTTTTATTCCAGGATTCAGTTTATTTTTACCTTTAATGAGTCCGAACATCACATGAGTGATTTTGTACAAATGTTCATGTACAGAAGAAAATAAAAGAAATATAGTGTTTGACAGAGTTTGATTTACACACACGCACACACTGTGCACGTACACAAGCACACACACATATACACGCACACAAATACACATTGGGTATTTTAATAAAAGTGGGAATATGAGACTTTACCCTAAAAATCTAACATTTAATCAATTAATCAATAATTTCATTTATAAACAAAACAATGAGATATTTGTTTATACTTTTTCCAAAACAAAAAAAAACACGAATGTTTGCAGCTGTTGTCAGGACGACCTGTGACATCACAGCATTTCCTGTCTGAAACCTGCTGTCATTTTCAAAATAAAATGTCAGAAACATGATGAGGTTTGATCAGCTGATATTTATCAGACATGATTCCCTCAGTGTTTGTCAGGGGCTTTGACCTTGTTAGTTTGAAATCTATAAAGTCATTGATTTTATTTATCAGTTCAGTAAATAACATTTATTCTGAAAACATGACAGTGGAAACTTCCTGTTCAATACGTTTACGTTATTGGTCCTCATCTCTGATCAATTAACTGATGAGTTCGATTCTCAGCGGATTTCATCTGAAGAATTAAATTCAACCAATCAATTGATCAGTTACGTATTGATAAAATTAGTGTAGTGTAACCCCATCCCCTCCCCCATTTCCGTCACTGAGTCTGACAACAATAAAGTTTTACTGTGACGTTCATGCTGTTACTTCAGTGTCCCTGAAATGGTTGTGGTGCGTTCAGGGCCCGCTGATGTCGCCATGGTGGCTGAGGTGCAGGGCGCCGGCGGTGTGCCGGCTTTGCAGCGTGTGTTGGACCATGTCCATCCACTGGTCGTCGGAGATTTCCTGGGCCCACGCCGGCACGCCGAGTGACGGCAAAGCCACCGCTGCCATTGTCCTCTTCACCAGCTCCACGTGGTCTGTGGAGATCAGGAAGTGATGTCATGATCAGCTTGTTTTCATTTAAAAAGCTTTATTTAAATGAATAAAACCAGAAAAATGTTTCTGTCCTTAATGACAACAGTTACCATAGTAACCACAGTAATGACAGTACGAGGGTAGAAGACTCGTGGACGACAGACCTGCGTCCATGGGGATGGAGGCTCGGCTCCTCAGAGACGCCGCCCCCTCCGGGTCGTCGTCCTCATCACTGTCAGGGGGCGGAGCTTCAGGAAGGTGGAGGCCCATCACCTGGAAGAGACGGTACGTTTACTTGTAATAGAGTATAATTACATCAATATTGATACTTGATACAGGTAATGGAGTAGTTTTACTGCAGTATTGACTTCACCTCGATCCTCTGCTGCAGCTGCTCAGCGTTTGAAGGCTCCTCGTCCTCGATGACGTGCACGCTCTCAGGATCCTGGTTCAAAGGTTGGTAATAATAACCCCCCTCCTCCTCCCCCTCGCCATCCAACTCTTCTCCCTCCTCCTCCTCACCCCCTCCCTGGCCCCCACTCCACATGGCTCCCGGCGACGGAAGTGGCAGCGTTCCATTGGCCGTACGTTCGTTTTCTCCCAGCTCGTCCTCGGAGCTCGGTAAGACTCTCTCCGGTCCCATGGCGGAGCTCCGCACTTCCATCCACAGACAAAGACACCTGCAGGGGGCAGCACAGAGTCAGATTGTACGTCCTGTTCTGCCCTCTATAGGCAGAGAGTTGTTTCTACAACTTCAAACAATCTGTAACATGATCTGATCAATAACTAATTAATTCTTAACGTCTTATATCGATCAATCACATGTTATTTGTCTCACAGATGTTAACAAGGATCAACTTCCTCTGTTCTTAACTCAACTAGAGTCAAACAGAAACTTAGTGATCAGTGAATAAAGCTCAGTCCCATGTGAGGATCCTCTCCCAGGACACAAGTCCAACAGGTGCTGATGGAACTGAACACATCAACACAACAACAGGATTCACTACATGAGAAGAACCAGTTTGTAACTTCATGTTTAAAGTGTTTCTACAGAATGTGTGATGGAGATGAAGGAGCAGAGGAACTGAGGACTTCCTGATGGTAGAAGATGTGAGGAGACATGTTGTGTCTCAAGAAGTCTTGTTGTGATCATAGTCCTCGATCAGCTGACACCATCAGGATCTATGGTCCATGATCACATACTCTTAGCATGATTTAGCATGTTAGCTGCTCTGAAGTGATCTTTTACTTCCTCCTCCACTCATCATAGTACTTCCTGTTTCTACCTGTTAACACCTGCAGATTCTTCAACTTAAACAAACGGATCTCGGATCAATACATCAGCTGTTCCCTTATACAGTCGATCACTGATTCATCAATTAATCTATTCCAATAATCAATGTCATTTATATAGCAACGTGTGTGTTTAGTTTGTTTTTACTCAGAAACTGATTTTGATCTGTAGACGTCACCTACATCAATCAATCAATCAGCTGTCAGATTATTATTGATGAAGGCCTCTGATTGGTCTAGACACCTGAGGAGAAGCGGATCTGGTGTAAAGGTCAGAGGTCACAGAGACGCTGATCAGCTAACATGCTAACGCTGCGGTGTTACCTGGCGCATCTGGAGCGGCTAACTGCTAACTGCTGCTGTGTTTCCGGTGGTGAAACTTTCTCTTCCTGTTGTTTTTTCACGTCACAGTTATAAACCTTCTCCAGGTGAGTGACGCGTTCAGACGCTCACCTGTCTGTCTGTCCGCCTGTCTCCGTCTGTCTCCGTCTGTCTGTTTCCGTCTCTCTGCTCGGAGCTGCAAGTGTTAGCTGGTAGCTGTTAGCCGCTGCTAGCGGCAGCTGCGGATCAGGCGCTTCCGGGTGTGTCACGACGCCGCAACGAAACCTACGTCAGACGGGTTTTTTTTTTAATAACAACTTTATTAACAACAAATATCAAGAAAAATAACAAAAAATAAAGAAGCGTCGTTTTTGTTTTTATGTAATTTTGAGTATCAGTTAATGATTCATATATTTTGGATTCCCTAAACCGCACCGCCAATTCGGTTTAAAGAGACACGTGAAAAATAAATAATAAATAATGCTGATTAAATATGAATAATCACAATATTGATTTTATCATAAATAATCAGACACATTTAAGGATTAAAACAACTTCAAAAATAAATGTTAAAGTAAATAAAATCATTAAAACTTAACTCTAAATAATGTTTGTGCTGTATGTAAAGATATGACGTAATAACGGGTTTATTAAATTGTGTGTGCACGTGTGTGCGTTCCTCTTCGTCGTTCGCATAAGACTTATTTTGAAAATCCGGAGAGGAAGTGTCAGCAGGTGATCGTGTCGATGTTTCTGATCAGCTGATCGATCACCTCCTGATCACTAATCAATAATAGATATCGATCATTAATACTCTCACAATCCCCCTTTTATCCACGTGACGTCACCAACAAAGAAGGCGGCTCAGCGGGTTGTGACGTCACACGGGTAAAGATGGTGTAGGAGGAAGAGGTATCACTCCGATCAGTTTTATTTCAGTGTTTAGGTTCATATGTGAATTAAGTCAATAGAATTAAAAGTTTTGCTAAAAAGAAGTGTTGTAAAACACTAAGTCAGTTTTCACAGTTTGTGTTTATATCAAATAACAATGGATGCATTTATTTCTCTGAAACGTTATTTCACTTAAAAACTATCAATGATGTGATATTTTACATGTGACGTCATCATAAATCAAAGCTTTTCAGAAAGTTGTGAGATGATTGTTTTTCATTGGAATATGAATATATCTTTTTTTCTTTTAATGAAACATGATGTTTGGTCTCAGTGAATCCGCTCAGAGTGAGACCTCCTGTGTTCCTCCTCTCTCTGGGACTCTGTGACCGACGGACGGAGCCTCGGCCGCTCTCACATCGAAGCGGATCAATCGATACCGGATCGATCGACTGTGACGTCGCGGTCTATCAGAACCGGCGCGTGGTCTGCAGCGAGTGATGACATCATTGCGTGAGAGTCCCGATCCTTCCCTCGTCATCTGATCGATCATTTATCAGGTTCATTGATCAGCTCACAGCTTAACCAATCAGAGACGGAGTTTATTATTGATCAATGATCAGCTGCTCATAAATACTATTGATTAATCGATTGTTGAGCAACTCTGCTTTATTGTTGAACAAATACATTTTCAGTACTGATAATTAAATATTTAAAGTTAATCATCTGAAACTGATCAGCACCGATCAATAATCGATCACTGACTGATTTTTCTATTACAGGAGCTAGAATTTTTGATTGCAGAGAGAAAACTCATCAAACATTGATCGCTTTCATTCATTGTCAGTCTGTCGATTGATCTGTGGTGAGAGTTCATTGATCATGTATCAGCTGATAGAGAATCAATTATTGAAAAGCTAAGTTTAAGATCAGATTACTTCTCTGCCGATAAACTTATAGATGTTTGTGGCAGTTGTGGTTATAAATTGATCACATGCTGGATCAATATGTTCACCGATATGAGGGAAAGTATTTCAGCTACTTCATTAATAAACATGTTTTGAAATATACTTACGACAGTTTAATCTCCACGTTCCTGCAGGTACCCCTGGTGCTCCTGGTGCCCCCAGTTCTCCTGGTCCCATCCAGGATGCTGCCAGCCTCCATCCAGATCACAGGGGAGCAGCTATCAGCGGCCGAGGTTCAGGACATCTGCGAGAGTCTGAAGGAGGACAGCGTTCGGCTGCTGTCCATCCGAGGCTGCCAGCTCTCTGATCGCGACTTTGGACGAATCTGTCGCAGCGTTGCCGAATCACGCTCGCTCGCTCAGCTCAACCTTAACCTGGGCGTGGTCTCCAGCATCAGCAGAACTCGACACCTGTCTGACGCCATGAGCACCAACCGATCCCTGCAGACCCTATTGTGAGTAGACTAGCAGGGACCAATCAAACGCTCCGACTCATCTCAGTGGCTGTTAATACAAGACCAAGTGATGACCAATCGTCATGGTCCAGGTGACCTCGCTGACTCCCTCCTCCAGGTCAAGTTCATCTGAACCGTGACAATTCGTCCACTGGGGACCATGTAATTGGTTTGACTTTGTTTCCCCCCAGTCTCCATGGCAGCCCGCTCTTGGACGCTGGCCTGGTGACCCTGAACTTGGCGCTGTCGACCCACCCGGCCCTGGTCTGTCTGGATCTAGGAGACTGCATGCTCGGAGATGAGGCGCTGGGTCTGATCTGCGGGATGCTGCCCCCTGATGGAGCAAAGTCAGGTAACAAACACCTGAACGTCACTTAAAGAAAATACACAAAAACCACCTGGTACCATCTTAGCAACCAATGGAAACTCTACCTCATAACAACACAGTGACCTTACTGAACACCCTAGCAACCACACAGAGCAACACTGACTTCCCTAGTAACCACCTAGACAACACCCAACCCCTGTGTCGGGGTGAGGCAGGAGGCGACACTCAGGACGAAGGATGCATCCAAAGTTGCAGTTGCATTGTCCTCATTTTGGATCACCTTGGCAACCAGCTAATAATTCTATAGTAACCTCCTGAACAAAATTGATGGGAGGATGATCATGTGATAGGAGTGAAAGCTCCAGAGCAAATAACCAAAACCCTAACCCTACTGTGTGTGTGTGTGTGTGTGTGTGTGTGTGTGTGTGTGTGTGTGTGTGTTCGTGTGTGTGTGTGTGTTCGTGTGTGTGTTCGTGTGTGCGTGTGTGCGTGTGTTCGTGTGTGTGTGTTCGTGTGTGTTCGTGTTCCTGTACCATATTAAACATAGACCTACAGAGACCTACACATTTTGGACTGTCCTCACTTTTTCAATGGGCTGATGAGGGTTAAGACTTTACTTTCTACGTGTGTGCGTAGGCCTGAGGGAATTGACGCTCAGCGCTAACGCAGGAATCAGCTCCAAAGGTTGGGCTCGACTCAGCATCGCTGTGGCCCACAGCTCTCAGCTCCGAGTCCTCAACCTGGACTACAACCTGCTGGGTAATCAATCGACATCCTGTTTATTATCTATCCACTTCCTGTTAAATCATCAATCAACTTCCTGTTTATTATCTATCCACTTCCTGTTCATTCATCAATCAACTTCCTGTTTATTATTTATCCATTTCCTGTTTATTATCTACCCACTTCCTGTTCATTATCTACCCACTTCCTGTTCATTCATCAATCAGGTTATTGATGAGCAGCCTTAGCACCAGTTCTTTGGTCCTGGTTTTGATGGTTCTGGTTCTAATGGTCCTGGTTCTGACTCCAGGTGATCAGATCGCAGGGATGTTGGCGGTTGCTGTGGCGTCCAGCAGAACCCTGGAGGTGTTGGACCTGGAGGGAACCGGACTGACCAACCAATCAGCACAGGTCGACCAATCACAGCTCTTCTTCTGTTGTTAGTTGACGTCTCACTCTGTCAGGTCTGTGTTGTTGCTGTGTTTGTCCAGCAGGGGGTGACACTGACCTTAACACCTCTGCCCTCTGTTGGCAGTTATGTATAAATAAAGTTTTGTTGATATTTGAACCCCTATGCGTCTCTGGGTCCAGGTCTTCCTCGACATGGTGGAGAACTACCCGACCTGCCTGCGGGTTCTGGTTCTGGCTGAGAACGACATCAGTGCGGAGCTGCAGCAGCAGATCTGCGACCTCCTCTCTGAGGGAGATGATGACAGAGAGGCCCCGCCCCTCGTAATAGGCGCCAACCCTAGCAGTGACCTGCTGTCAATCAGAGACAAGTACCAACCAATCAGAGACAAGTACCAGCCCGCCGCCTGGCTCCCCCACAGCAGTAAGGGCTGAACGCTCCCCTGCTCCACACTGCCCCCTACTGACTGTTCTCACCTCTAGTCCCAGTTTACCATCCATACTGGTCCCATAGGCCCCATACACACCTGCTATTAAAGGAGGCCTATTATGATTTTTCAGTCGTCCACTAGGGGTCTCCACATCAGCCAGAGAAGAACCACTCACTCTTTAACATGTCTGGCAGTCTTTGCTCTATCAACGTGTGTGTGTGTGTGTGTGTGTGTGTGTGTGTGTGTGTGTGTGTGTGTGTGTGTGTGTGTGTGTGTGTGTGTGTGTGTGTGTGTGTGTGTGTGTGTGTGTGTGTGTGTGTGAGGGTTAGGGTTAGGGTTATCATTGGTTACAATCAAATCAACAAGAAGAGAAACAATACATTTGATTCTTGGTGAAACTGCAGCTCAGAGATGTCCTTCATGTGTCCCAGGACAATGTGGACACGTGGCTCAGACTCTGAATGTGGTCCGGTGTGATCAGATCTAAATCCAATCTGAGAGCGTTCACACATGAACTTAGAGCTGTCCACTTGTTATTGGATCACAAAACCACATGTTAATACCAGGTGTGTACGGGGCCATAGACAGTGAGACAGGTTCAGGTTCCACAGAACCAGATCAGAACCAATGTAGAATCAGTAAACTGTTGATTCTGCTGGTAAAAGGATTGATCATGGTCCGACTGATCAAAGTGGTACTGTTGGTTCTGCTGATGTAGTATCAGTGTCCTAGTTTTAGTCAAACTGATTCTGTACTTTTGTCTCAGTTCAGGGTCCGCCCCCTTTGGAGTCCGTAAAGTTCGAACCACAATGAGACATTTCTGGTCTGAGGAGGATTTCCTGTTGCATTGCCACTGGTGCGCAATGAATCCTGGGACAGGTCAGCCCGAGAAGGATCCACCTTTCTGAACTGAAGGAGACATTTGAAAGAACGTTAGAAATGTCAGTCTAGTTTGGCCGCTGTGGCACCATCGGTCTGAAGGAGGCGGAGCCTGAACTGAGACAAAACCTATGTTCATGTCATTCTGGGTCAGTTGGTTCAGTTGGTCCAGTGTTACTCTGGTTCTCTCCTAAGGAACCTGATTCAGGATCAAATCCGTCTGGTGTTTTCCAGCTTCTACGTTGTGACAGTTGGAGGTTTGGGTTTTTCTATAACGAGTGTGGATCTAGTTAAATCTGGTTCTTTGTGGTTCTTTTAAAAAAAATGAATATTTAAAGAAAAAAATAATTTACGCTCCATTTTATCAATCAATCAGTCAAATCAATCAAGTTTTATTAGTATAGTCTCATATTCACAAATCCCAGTTTGTCTCATGGTCTTTAACAAGATGAGACGTCCTCTGTTCTTAAACCTCAACAAGAGTCAAACTACTAAAACCTTTAACAGGTAAAGAAGGTAGAAACCTCAGAGACACATGTGAGGATCCGTCTCCCAGGACGGACACAAGTGAACAGATGTCACGTGTAATGTTTAATATCTTCTCTTTCTCTGTGGTTCCACCTGATTCTGGTCCAGGTTCTGGTCATAGTCCTGGTTCCAGAGCAGGTTACACACAGCATCATTCATTTAAACAACATATTTAGGTTAAATTAAGTTAAGAATTGATTTAATTTAAAGGAAAAGTTCAACATTTAGGGAGCTAACACCAGCTTAACTTAGTCTGGAAATTGGAAAACAGCCCACTGTCTAAAGGGAATAAATTCCAGCTGTAAAGAGCAGATTAACATGGTCGTCGGCCTGACCACTGTGATTTGCTTCTTGTTTTAATGCTAAGCTAAGCTAGCCATGAGAGTGGTTTTAGTGGACGTTCAGAGGACACTGTCTCCGGTGACATGGACAGACGTCCAGCAGAGTTAACTTTTCAACCGTTTCTTTAAATGAAACGTTTTTTTCCTCCTGAAAACTGATCAGTGATTTAAAAATCAATGGACAGGAAGTGTCATGACCAGGAGGTGTGGTTTGTTGGTCTTGATGACATCAGACTTGTTGGAGTGAAGCTCTAAACGTGTCGTTCTTTAACCCACAGACTCCAGCCCACAGACGGTCCTCCTGACATCAGGTCTAGGTGAGAGCTTATTGGACGAGACTGAGATGTGACCCCTCCCACAAACACACCCACTTACTGTTTTCACTTGATTTGATTGGTTTGTAGTTTTGGGGTTTGAATGTTTGTTTCTGCACTGCACTTCCCTGGGTTGTCGGATCACATGATCACTGGCAGCCAATCACATGCCACTGCATGGTTTGATGTAGCACCTGTACGTAGACAAGCAGCGGCACCAAACCTCAACGCACCAAATGACTTCACCTGTGATCAGGCTCCGCCCACAAACGCTACCTGCGGGAACTCAGGCTAAAAAATCCTCCAGCTCCACCTTGTGGAGAACAGTTATTTGTTCTCAGGGCTGATGGGAAATGTAGTCCATGCAGAGCCTGAACCTTCAGGATGTTTGTTTAAAAGAACGATTAATGGTCTAAACAGCTGACTGAACTTAAATATGAAGTTTGACTGTTTAAAGTTAAAAAGACGACGATGCTCATTAGTGTCTTTGATGAAGATTTTGTCACCTGGAGTTTCTGCAGGTAAACGGAAACCGAGTGTTTCTGATGAATGTATTTTCTGTTTGTTTGTTCTGCTGCTCAACGACGTCACAATAATAAAACTGTTTACAGCTTCGTAAGAAACTATGACTCAGATTCATCTTTTAGTGTCGGACACAACAGACTTATTTCCCCCTGATTTCACTTTACACAACGGTGGACAGGTTAACCTGAGACGGACGAGCTGCAGGTGAGTACCTCAGGTTTCTACGGGATGCTAATCATGATTAGCACACACTTAGCACACACTGACATGAAGCAGAGTTCATCTCTGAGCTTCAGTCTGGAAACTTTAAAATATGAAGAATAATGAGCAGAGTGTGTTACTGCATGTTCACACCTGCAGGTGAAGCTGTTGTGTTGATCCAGAGAACATATAACCTTAGATGATGACATCAGAAAATTTATTAAATCACATTTTATCTTTTTCATAAGTGAAAAACTAAAATAGTGAAAATATCAAATCACAAAATAAAACCTGAAAAAAAATCAAATCATCAGAAATCAATCGTCAATAAAAGATTTATCAATATTTAACACTGACATGACATCTGTTACACGTGAATAACGTCCAGCTGATTTCACGAGGGGCCATCACAACTCTTCAGTTTTACATTAAAACAGGTTGTGTCACCTGACCTGAACTCTGTGCTCTGATTCGCTGATTAGGGGCCAAACCCCCCCCACTCCCGCAATCATATTTGGAAATTCCACCTTCTTAACGGCTGCAGCTCGACATTGATTGGCTGGTCGAACGTTTCGTGTGTGACCAACCTCCTACACAGCAGCTGAGGCTCATGGGTAATGTAGTATTGTTATAAATAGAACTGGACCTGGTCATGTTGAGATTCCTCCCACTGTCCTGCTTTAGGTTTAAAGGTGATGATGTCACAGAGGATTTGCATAGTAGCAGCAGGTGCATTCTGGGAGAATTAGACCTGAACCTGATGCAGGTGACCTCTGACCTTTGACTATGTAGTTCTCACATGAGAGTGGGGTGTGTCCTTCCTCTCTCTCTCGAACGCCCACTCATTTACACAACCTCAGCGTTGTGTTTCTTCTTCTCTGGTTCTGCAGCATTCAGGAAGCTGATGCGACCGCCCTGTTCGTCCCGCTGCACTCGACGCCTGCTCTTATGTTCTGATGATGATGAAGTCAGTGACCAGCAAGGGGCGTGGCCACAGTCCCTGCACTGACCCTGCAGTACCAGGGCGGCGGTCAGCACCACTACACCCAGCGTCAGTGCTGCCAGCATCAACAGGATGATGAGCTGGACATCTGATAGACCAACAGTACCACGCTCACTCACTGTTACCTTAAACAGCTGGTCGTCACAACGACTACTGTTACTGCTGGTCCTATGGTTCCTAACCTCACCTCCTCCTGGCCCCTCCCACCCCATCGTTGTCCAGCCAGCCTCGAGGGCATCACGGCTCCTTAGCAGCGTCTGGCAGGTGGCCCCGGTGAAACCGGCCCGGCAGACGCAGTGGAAGCCTCTGGCGCGGTCGAGGCAGCGACCTGCGTTGAGGCAGGGCCGACTGGCACAGTCGTTCAGGTTGATGGTGCAGAAGCGTCCAGTGAAGCCAGAGGGGCAGAGGCAGGAGAAGCGGTTGATGCCGTCCAGACAGGTGGCGCCATTACCACACGGCTTCATCAGACAGTCGTCCACGTTGGTCTCACAGCGGGATCCCGTGAAGCCGGCCAGACAGCGACATGTCAACTCTGCTGCGAAACCGTCAGCGTCTTCACACAGGCCACCATTTTTACACGGAGACCTGAGGGTGACAACAGAGAACAGCGTCAGCTGAAGATGATGGGAGTTCTGTGGCCTGATGGTGGCGCTACACTTCATTCTGAAGAGTGTTTGAGCGACAGAAACATTTAACATTTGTCTCCTCTGATCAACTGATCACTAGATAAACACGATGTGGTGATTTGGTCACTTGGGTTCATCTATAATTTGACAACAGTTATTCAGAATAATATTTGATCAATAATTATCTGATCAGATATATTGATCTGGAAAGTGTCCAACCTCCTCTGGTGACATGGTCCTATCTTCAGTTGACAGTTGTTGCCGTGGTAACTTTCAGGACACAGACAGATGAAGTCACCGCTGTCCTCCATCACGCAGGTCGCTCCGTTCTCACACGGTTGCTCCGAGCAAATGAACAGGTCTGAAAGTGTCATTTGATCATTAACACTAGAGGGCATTGTTCATATGATCACAGTAAACATGAGGACATTTGACGGCAACATTACAAAAAATCTAAAACAGAAAATATCTAAAATGAAATTCAGGCGAACGTCTGACCTTTGTCACAGAAGCGCCCCCCCCAGCCCGGCTCACAGCTGCACTGCCACGGCTGCTGACATGAGCCGTGCACGCAACCGGGCATCGGCACGCAGCGGTCACAGCGTTCACCATCCCAGCCGGGGTCACACCTGGACGGACACAAAGAAAACACACGTTATTCACCTGGTCACATGATCACAGGGACCAACATCGTGGGATCAGCAGTTATTGATCAGTGATTGACTGATGGACGTCTCACCTGCAGACTCTGGACTCGTCACAGTGGCTGTTGGTGATGTTGCAGCTGCAGTTACTTCCTGTAGGAAGATCAACAATAGATAAATAATCAATAACAGATCAGAAACATAGCAGATCCCTCTGCCACTTCCTGTTTCTGATACATGTGACCTGTCTGAACCAATGAATGACACCAGTTTGTCTCTGATGTCCCGCTGTAAAACGTACAATGGAACACCGCTCACAGTCGGTCTTCCTGTTTGATCCATCGACTGTGACTTCACAGAGATGCTGTCGTCTGATGTCACACAACAACGACGCCATGGAGGCGTCACTCTCTGAAATGTAGCGTCCAATCTGTGGACAGAGAGCAGCAATGTTTTCTGTTTACGTTTGTCTCAGCTGTCACGACACGTTCACGGTCTCTAGTGGAACATTAACTTTCAACCTCTGACCTCCGGCTGTGGCCGAGCCACGTGGCATTTCAACAGACAGACAGCTGTGTGTGTGTGTGTGTGTGGGGGGGGGGCTTACTACCCTCAGTTTTGTCTCTGAGGAACAACATCTGTAAACTGTCTGTTGCCCTCACCTCCTCCTACTGCTTTATACAAGTATAGTTTAACCCATCCAGCTGTTTCTACAACATGATCACAGTCAAAAACAAACTCACCAGCATCACACACACATTTTCTACAATCATCAGCTTCCCACAAAAATCTCAGACATGAATGATTGAGCCATCAGACGCTGATCACTCACTATCGCACATAACATCAACCAAACCCCCGACCACCACTTCACA